>NC_135340.1:36610630-36819127 GCF_023851605.1 Tamandua tetradactyla | reverse complement strand
ACATTTGACGAGCCGGTTAATAAGTGTCTTGGAGTAGGTCTATTTGGATCCACTTTATTTGATGTATTCTGCACTTCTTGGATCTGTAATTTGAGGTCTTTCATAAGAGATGGGAAATTTTCAGTGATTATTTCCTCCATTAATCTTTCTGCTCTTTTTTACTTCTGTTTTCCTTCTGGGACACCAATAGCACATATATTCATGTGCTTCATATGGTCATTCAATTCTCTTAGAACCTGCTCATATTTTTCCATTATTTTCCTTATGTTTTCTTTTGTGTGTCAGATTTCAGATGCTCTGTCCTCTAGTTCACTAATCCTTTCTTCTGCCTATTCAAATCTATCATTGTAGGTCTCTAATCTTTTTTTTCATCTCTTTTATGTACCTTTCCTTTCCATAGTTCTGCAATTTGGTTTTCCAAACTTTAGCATTCTTCCCTATGCTCACCCAATGTCTTCTTTATATGCCCTCTCAATTTGTTGACTTGGCATTTTATGAGATTTTGCCTGTCTGTTTCAGCATCCTGAAATAATTGTTTCACTGTCTGTATCTCAATCAAAATATTGGTTTGTGTAGGAGCCAAAGGGTTAACAGAAAACCTGCGGAATTTATTGGGAGTGACTGGTTTCAAAGTGGCCTTGAGGAGGTCTGCTGCAAACAGCGAGCTCCCAGCCGTGAGCCTTATCTGGGGACAAAGGGGAAGAACATGGTCTTCAAACAGACTTGTTTTGTATCTGCTTTCGCACACAAAGTATGGAATGTTCCCTTTTTGCTACCCAGATATCCAGGAGGCTAGATTGAAAGTAACAAGAGAACAAGGGAATACTATACTGAAAAAACAGGCTTGTATCAGCAAAAGAGCTATGAAAAATGATATAAAATAAAGCAGCTGGAGCTCTTCAGGGCTGCAATCATCTTGTCTGTCTTCTGTGTGTGTCTGTGTGACTCATTCCACAGGAAGTGTCCACGTCCATGTTTTTTATTTCACAGGGGTTGCTGAAAGACTGCAACAGTTTGTTCCTTTGACTTGGCCATATCTTCAATTTTCCTAGTATGACTCATTTTCTCTGCCATTCTATTTTCTGATTTCCTTAATTAGTTTATTCTGAAGGTTATTTTCACTCTTTCACCTAATGTTTTCTTGTTGGGTGGCTTGGTTCTCTATCTATTCTTTGGCATTCAGTTCAACTTATTCTAGGCCTATAGCATAGGTTCTGTTTAGCTGATCAGAATTTTTCAGTTCTTGTTTTTCTATTGCCCTGCCTATATGGAACCTTTCTCTGAGGAGGGTCTCCTCAGATATTAGTGACCCCGCTCAGATTTTCCAAGACCAGGCAGGCTCATGTCTCAAAAGAAGAACCTAGCCAGTATCTAGTTTCCTTGAAGTTGATATCCAGCAGGATGTTAGACTTTCATATGAAACCTATAGACTCTCATGTTTTCCTAGCCTTCCTAGCATGTGGCCATTGCCTTCCCACAGCTTCCCACCAGCACATAATGAGATACTGCCTTTTATTTCAGCAGTGCCTCCTTGCCAGGGGCATGGGTTAGACTGAAATTCAGGTAGTAGCCAGGCTTTGATTGCTTCTGTTTTCCAGCCCTTAGGGCCTGAAGCCCCTGAAGGAGGGCACCACATGAGCTTGGCCCTACACCCCCTTTTCTAAGGGGAGATATGTCCTTTAGGGAATTGTCCCCATCTACCTATTTACTTTGTTTCTCAGACATGCCTTAATTCCACCCTTGCCTAGGGAAGTTCTGAGCCTGAGAGTGCTTGAAGTTCTATTTAATGAGCTTTTAAGAAGTTTAAAGAAAAAGATGGGCCACGGTGCTCAGCAGGCAAGAATGCTCATCTGCCATGCCAGAGGACCCAGGTTTGATTCCCGGGGCCTGCCCATGTAATAAATAAATAAATAAATAAATAAATAATAAAGAAAAAGCCTGTTCAGAACTAGATCCCAGTTCCCTGAGTTTGCCAATGAAGAGCTGGAGTTATTCCATGGCTTTATATGTCCCCAAGCCACACACATGCTCCTTTTCCTTGGGATCCAGCAATTTTCCAATATTTTGTGCTAATTTAACTCAACACATCTCAGGTTTTTAAGTTTTTTCCATTAATTCCAGGGTAAAAACATATATATAAAAATAAAAAACTTTTTTGTTATAGTGTTTGTTTGCCTGTGCTCAGGGCCTATATTCAGTAGTCAGGATTTGTTAATTCCACAATTGGAGCTTGTTGATCTAAGTCCTTGATACTAGCAAAATCCATGTATTTCCCCTAGGGCAACCAGGCTTCTATGCCTAAGAGAGAGGGGCACCAGGGAAACTTACTGAGTTCTGAGGCTTGGGAAACTTACTGCTCGCAGTGGGATCTTAGCTGTTCCACCTATTCCAAATAGGTGTATGATGTGTGTCTGCTCACTGACACTTCCCCAGCAGTGTTCTATACAGTTCCTGAATATTTACTACTTGCTCTGGAGGATGAACAAAATTCCATACATCACTATGATGGCATCTTGCCATGCCTGAAAAAAAGCATCAAGAGAAAGATAAACCATCACATACAAGGAAAACTTGGTAAGACTACATGTGGATTTCTCAGAAGAAACTATGGAAGTGAGAAGACTGTAGTATGATATAATTAAGATACTGAACAAGAATTTCTAAGCCCAGTAAAACTGCCCTTCAAAAACGAGGGGGAGATTAAAGTAATTTCAGACACACAATCACTGAGACAATTTGTGAATAGGAGAGACCAAGTCTAAAAGAAATTCTTAAGGAAGCACTCAGCCGAAGACAGGAGAGAGAGGTCTGGAGAAGAGGGTAGTAATGAAGAATATCATTTAAGGTAACATAAAAAAAATAGATATGACATATAAAATCCAAAAGATAAAATGGTAGAAGAACATACTGTCTTACAGTAATAACATTAACTCATTAATTCTTAATGGATTAAACTCCCCTAATCAAAAGATCAGAAGAATGGATAAAAAGCAGGACTCATCTATATGCTGTCTATAGGAGAAACATTCTTGATTCAAGGACAAAAATAGGTTGAAAGTAAAAGGTTGGGAAATGATATTTCATGCAAACAACAACCAGAAGAGTGGGGGTATCTATACTTCTATTTGAAAAATTAGACTTCAAATGTAAAACAATTAAAAGTGAAAAAGATGGTCACTATAGATTAATAAAAAGGAACAATTCAACAAAAAGATATAATCATAAATATTTATGCACCACGTCAGAGTGCTCCAAAATACAAGAGGCAAACATTGACAAATCTGAAGAAAGAAGTAGGCACCTCTACGATAAAGTGAAGACTTCAATTCCCCACTCTCATCAATGGAAAGAACATCTAGACAGAGGATCAATAAAGAAACTGAGATTTTTAATAATATTACAAAAGAACTAACCTTAATAGACATATACAGAACACTACACTCCACAACAGCAGGATACACATTTTCCCAAATGCTCATGGATCATTATCATGGATACATCATATTCTAGGCAACAAAGCAAGTCTGAGTAAATTTTAAAACATTGAAATTATGCAAAATACCTTCTCAGATCACAATGGAATGAAATTGGAAATCAATAACAGGCAGAGGACTGGAAAATTCACAAATATAGAGAGGATACAAAACACACTCTTAAACAACCAGTGGATCAAGGAAGAAATTCTAAGAGAAATCAGTAAATATCTTGAGGTAAATGAAAATGAAAACACAACATATAAAATTTTATAGGCTGCAGCAAAGATGGTGATGAGAGTGAAATTTATTGCTCTAAATGCCTATATAAACAAAACATAAAGAGCAAAGTTGTGGAAGTAACTGTTCACCTTGAAGAACTAGAGAAAGAACAAAAGCAAACCCCAAACAAACAATAAGAAAGAAATAACAAATGTTAGGGCAGAAATTTTAAAAATTGAGAATATGAAAAAAATAGAGAAAATGAAGAAAACCAGAAGATGGTCCTTTGAGAAAATTAATAGATCCTTAGTTAACCATACAAAAAAAGAGAGAAAGGATGCAAATAAGTAAAATCAGAAATGCAAGAGGGGACTTAAGCACTGACACCACAGAAATAAAGGAGGTAATCAGAGGAAACTAGGAGAAACTACTTGCTAATAAGACAACATAGAGACAATGGACAATTTCCTAGAAAAGCATGAACTAACACTGACTAGAGAAGAAATAGACATCCTCAACAAAACAACCACAAGTAAAGAGATTGAATCAGCCATCAAGAAGCTCCAAACAAGAAAGTCCAGGACCAGATGGCTTCACATGTGAATTATACCAAGCATTCAAGAAAGAATTAGTACCAATTCTTCAAACACTTCAAAAAAATTGAAATAGAGGGAGAGCTGCTTAAATCATTCTATGAAGTCAGCATCTTAATACCAAAACCAGACAAAAATACTACAAGAAAAGAAATTTACAGACCAACCTCTTTAATGAATATAGATGCAAGAATTCTCAAAAAATTTTAAAAACCACAATCAAATCGAGTACAGCAGAACATTAAAACATTATACACCCAGATAAATTGGATTTATTCTGCATATGCAAGGCTGATTCAACAGAAGAAAATCAATTAATTTAATACACCATATCAATAAGTCAAAGCAAAAATACATAATCATCTTGATTGATGCAAAAAAGACACTTGGCAAAATTCAACATCCTTTCTTGATGAAAACGTTTCAAGGGATAGAAGCAGAAGGGAACCTCCTCAACATAATAAAGAGAATATATGAAAAACTCACAGTTAACATCATCCTCAATGGGGAAAGACTGAAAGCTTTCCATTTAAGATCAGGAATGAAACAAGAATGCCCACTGTCACCATTATTATTCAATATTGTGCTGGAAATTTTAGCCAGAACAACTAGACAAGAAAAAGAAATAAAAAGCATCCTAATGGGAAAGGAAGAAACAAAACTCTCACTGTTTGCAGTTGATATGATACTAAATGTCAAAAATCCTGAAAAATCCATAGCAAAGCTACTAAAGCTAACAAATGAGTATAGCAAAATTATAGGGTACAAGATCAACATTCAAAATGCAGTAGTTTTTCTATACACTAGGAATGAACAATCTGATGAATCAAAAATTTCATTTACAATAACACCCAAAAGAATCAAACATTTAGGAATAAATTTAACTAAGGATATAAAAGACCTATACAAAGAAAACTACAAAAAGTTGCTGAAAGAAATCATGGAAGACCTAACTAAATAAATGAAAGAGCATACCATCTTCATGGATTGGAAGACTAAATATAGTTGAGATGTCAATTCCATACAAATTGATTTATAGATGCAATGCAATACCAATTAAAATTCCACAACTTACTTGGCAAAAATGAAACAAAAATAAACAAAAATATTTGAGTGAGCCAAATCACCAAAAATTTGTGATGAAGTAAAATATAGTGGGATGTCTCACACTACTGACTTTAAAACTTATTACAAAGCTATATTGGTCAAAACAGCATGGTGGCAGCATTAAGATAGATATACTGACCAATGGAATTGAACTACATGCTCAGAAATAAACCCTCTCATCAATGGAAAATCGAACATTGATAAAGCTATCAAGCCAACCCAACCGGGATAGAGCAGCCTCTTTAATAAATGATGTTTGGAGAACTGGAAACCCATATGCAAAAAGATGAAAGAGGATCCATATCTCAACAACCTATACAAAAATTAACTCAAAATCGATCAAAGACCTAAACATTAGAGTTAAGACAAGAAAAACTTTAGAAGAAAATATAGGGAAAAATTTTTAAATGTTGTGATAGGTGATAGTTTCCTAGACTATAAACCCAAAACATGATCAATGAAAAAAGAAACAGGGTCTCCTCAAAATAAAAAAACTTTATGCATCAAAGAAATTTGTCAATAAAGTAAAAAGGCTGTATACACAATGGGAGACAATATTTGGAAACCTCATATCAGATAAGGATTTAATATCCAGCATACATATGAAGATATTATACAACTCAATATCAAAAACATAAACAACCCAATTTAAAAATAGGCAAAATAACTCAGCAAATGAACTCACTGCCCCTCCCCCAATATGTGAAACATGACTCCTAGGGGTGTGAGTCTCTCTGACAATGTGGTACAGGAGTCCCAGGATGAGCCAGGACTTGGTATCATGGGATTGGAAAGCTCTTCACCAAAACGGGGAACAGAGAAATGAGACAAGATAAAGTTTCAGTGGCTGAGAGATTTCAAATAGAGTCGAGAGATTATACTGGAGGTTATTCTTATGCATTATATAGATATACCTTTTTAGTTTATGGTGTATTGGAGTGGCTAGAGGTAAGTAACTGAAACTGTTAAATTGTGTTCCAGTAGCCTTGATTCTTGAAGATGACTTTATAGCTATGTAGCTCATAAAATATGGCCACATTATTGTGAAAAAAAGAAAAGTGTGAGACTCTAAAGGGATTATGAAAGATATTCTTAAATTCAGTCTCATTGAAACTTAATTATAAAAGTTGGATGCAAGGAAGAACAGGAGCAGAGTGGTAAAATCAAACTGAAGGAATACTAACTTCAAAAGTTGTAAATAATTTAACTATGATTGGTTTTTAAATGACAGTATGAACAGTGAGTCTCATTTCTCCCTCCTCCCAAATGATAGAAGGAAACATGAAAACCTTCTGAGCTTACATATTACTGCAGGAAGGCAGGGTGAACGGGCAGATCCTGGGTCCTGAACTGCGCTGCTCACAGAGTATGCCTGACCCATGACACAGCCTGGGATGATTCCAACCTGTTCTGACCTGAAAAACATGATCTTAGGAAGATGGTTCACTTCAAATGGACCATTTCATTCCAATTACTATCAGGTGCTAGTTTCTGCAAAGTGGCCAAATCCAGAAACTTAATCATCACCTAACATCTTAAGATATTTTAGCTTAAATAATTTTTTCACTGTTTTTGATTTTTCATTAGAGAAGTTGTTTTTACAAGAAGTTGTTTTATAAGAACATCATGCAGAAAATGGAGTCCCCATATACCATCCTTATATTATTAACAATTTGCATTAGTGTGATGCATCTGTTACAACTGATGAAAGAATATTATTATTGTCCTATTAACAATAGCCCATTGTTAACAGTAAATAATTGATTCTTGAACCAAAGGAAGGGTTGTTATCTCTTTGCTTGCTTTTCATTCTCACTGAAATAACTTATTTTACCTGATGGTGATTGAGGTTAGCATTCTCCTGGCATATTCAGGCGTATGAACTTGGACCACTCACACAGCTTTCTATCTGAGGCCAGCTACTACTCAAGTCACGTGGAGCAGACAATGAGCTCACTGGAGATGTCACAGAGCCTCAGTTACCATGGCAATTATTAGAAGAGAACACACAGAAGGGTAAAGGAGAAAGGAAAGAGACCAGAGAATAGCATTGGAAGAGTTGAAGAGTAATAGAAAACAACATATTGTGCCTAAACTTGTGGTTGAGAAATGCATGCAAAGCCTGTGGGCAAAACAACTTTTTCAGAAATGGTGACTTCCCAGCAGCTTCCTGGAGTGCCGTGGTTTTATGGAGAATGATTACTGAGTTACATGGTGTAGTCAGCTTTGACTAAATGCAAAGGAATTTGGACAGATTTGGAAGTGCAGAGATGATTTTAATACCAATAAGTTCATATTAAGTTAGCTAGATGGCCACCAAGATGGTAGAGAATCAACAGAGATTTTCTACAGGAAAACCATTGAATGCCAAAATATTTTGAAATGTGGAACAAATCCCTATATTATCCAGGTGCTTTTCCAAAGTACAAAAATTGGAGTGTCCTTGAGTTATGTACTGAGGTAGAGCAGAAATGGTAGAAGAAACCTAGTTACTTCATAGAGTATTACTATCAATTTATTTGTTCTAAATTACTCCCAGTATCAGTTTTTGGAGCATGGACAGAGAGAATGTGCTTCAGTGAGTTTCAATTACATGATGAGGCTTATCCTACCACCTTGTGGCTCTGGACCAATGTGCACAAAATTGGAGAATAAGAGTGTGGTCCTCAAGGGAATTACAAAAAGCCTAACTGAAAAAGCAAAATTCAGAAACATCGTATCAGCATGGGATGACTGTGCACTTACTTAATTAGCTAAAAATAATTTATTCTAAAATTCTGCTCTTGGCAAGTATTTTTGACATAATAGACTTACTAGACTTTTGTGCTATCAATTGACTTAACTGTATCAAGAGCTCTTAAGAGGAAAGCTTGATTAATCTTGTATCTGGAAGGTCTAAAAATCAAACACTTATTCATGAAGTTATGCTGTACCAAGGGACCAACTCGAGAATAAATTCAAGAACAGTGCTTTAAGTGACATGATTATTTAAGAAATAATCCAAATCATGAGGAGTATAATGTTAATTAGAGTGAAGAAAAATATGTACAATTTAATACTAGCTAGAGCAATACTCCACTTAGATATCATATCCATTAGAATTATCCTACTCTATTGAAGAGAATACACCACCAAACTTATAGCCAAATCTAATCACTTATCTTTTGTGAGTGTTTGTTTCATTACTTTAAACACATAATATATATTTGCATGTAAACTCTTCTTGCCCAGTGCCTGACATAGGATAGACTTGTGGGAGGGCTCTGGAAAAAACTTGAATGCTAAATAAGGCCTCAGGTCAGTCTTATGCACATTGAGGTCTGAAGGCTACTTGATTGTCCGATGAAAACCCCCTCCAAGGTGGCCTTAGGTGACATAGAGTGGAAAAAGTTATAAAACCAACATATCTGAGGATTAAGTGTGTTGTTTTCCTTGGTGAGTGATTGGGAAGGTATTCAGGATGTTGATATCTGTTAGCGAATTTTAATTGTCACTTAAATAAGCATCTTTGAGATAAGGGGAGCTCCAGGAGCCCCTTGAAGCAGTGTTCCAGTTTGCTAGCTGCCAGAGTGCAACACACCAGAGACGGATTGGCTTTTAATAAAAGGGGATTTATTCTGTTAGTTCTTCAGAGGAAAGGCAGCTAACTTTCCACTGAGGTTCTTTCTTATGTGGGAAGGCACAGGATGGTCTCTGCTGGCCTCTCCAGGCCCCTGGGTTCCAACAACTTTCCCTGGGGGGACTTCTTTCTGCATCTCCAAAGGCCTGGACTGAGCTACAAGTGCTGAGATGAGGAATGCCAAGCTGCTTAGACTGTGCTACATTGCGTTCTCTCATTTAAGCACCAGCCAATTAAGTCAAACATCATTGATTGCAGCAGGCACGCCTCCTAGCCGACTGCAGATGTAATTAGCAACAGATGAGGTTCACATACCATTGGCTCAAGTCCACAGCAACAGAAATAGATGCCTTCACCTGGCCAAGTTGACACCTGAATCTAACTACCAGAAGCAGCTAGTGACATCGAATATAGACTCTGATGTTTAAAATTCACAGTCACTTTGGGGTGCACAGGTGGTTCAGTGGTAGAATGCTCATCTTCCATGTGGGAGACCCAGGTTCAATTTCCATACCATGCACCGCCCACTCCACACCCCCAAAAAATCCCCAGCCCATCTGATGTATTGGGCATATAGAAAACCAGAAAAGACCACTGATGCAGTGAAAGTCATGCAAATGGATTCAGTGGTGTCCTCTCACTTTTGAGCTCATCTTTGAAAGTAAAACATGCTGGTGAACTGAGTACTGCAATGTGATTGCCCTTGCTGCTCCTTTGGCAACTCCTCAAGGGGCAAAAATGGCCCGATAGGTTTACAAAATAATACTTTTTGTGTAATAGCAAAAGAAGATCTTTCATGAGCACCAACCTATGACAGTGCTGTAGTAGGATTCCAAAACCTTGGATATCTAAGAGTGGAGTGCTTCTGAAAAGTATAAATGCACAACTGTGTCCCTTAACTGTCCTCATTCAATGTTCACTTTGTTGCAAATATTGCTACAAAAAAAGGACCATGAACCTTATTGTGTCATCTATAAATATTTTAGATTATAGACAACATAGCATAGGCAATATTGTATAACTAATTTTAAAAACCCACATATCTGTTTTTCTGGGCCCTCCAAAAGAATTCCCATGAAATATTTAATTGAAAACCCTGTCAGATTACCTTAGCCTGTATCTCTTTATTTCCCTATTTTCAAGATGATATGATGATGTAATTCAGTGAGCTTTGAATGAATCAGAGATGAAACATCTGAGATTAAGATTTAAAATAACTTCTATTTATAAAAGGAAAACTGAACTTGTAATATCAGGGGAATTACACAGTGTTCTCATGCAGAAACAGAATTACCATTCCCTTCTGTAAGATAAACTCATAACAAGGAAAAATGAATGGAACAGTTATCAAGGAAAAACAAGTCAGTTCTTCAAATCAGGAGATGGAAGAAAAATAATATCCTCAAACATCGGAGACAAGTTTCATCCCCTAAGAAGGGAGGTTGAAAGATTTAATATTCAAGAAGTTTCATCACAGTCTTCTCAGATGTCACCTTTCCACTTTTCAGGGTCCCAATCTAAGTATCTATAACCACCCAAATCTTAGTGACTGAAAACAACCATAACCATTTATTATTTGTCACTTGTCTGTGGACATGCCAAATCACCTGGAAAGTTTTTTCTGTTCCACAAGGTGTGGGATCTTGAGGCTTGACTACACTGAAACAGCCAAGAACATCTCCCTTAAATGGCTGTAAATTGGTGCTGGCTGTTGGTCAGATGCTCAGTTGCTGCTGTCCACAGGCCATGGAGAAAGATCCAGATTTCTGATGGCCAACCTCAAAAGTTACTCAGCCTCACTTCCATCACATAATATTGGTCGATAATGGTCAGGACCAACCCGCATTAATACAGAGGGTAAGTGCATCCCACAACGTGATGGGAAAATGGTAAGGTCATATTATAAAAAATCATGTACTTTAGAGATATTCTTTGGACCATCTTTGGAAACATTTTAACACAGGCCATGAAAAGTCATAATTTCCCATATTTCAAATATATTCAACTTTTCACAAAAGACTCATCTCATTATAACATCAAGTATTAATCCAGAATTTTATCATTTAAACTATCATTTAATGATAAAATTTTATCATTTAAATTAAAGAATGATATCTTAGATGCAGTAATTTTATAGGATAAGTATAATATTCACTCTTGTTCAAAAAGAGGTAGCTTCTTTTTCTCTTCTCTTTTTTAATTCTTTCCTTCCCTTTCTAATCATTCAGCAATAAGGCCATCAGGGCTGGAAGAAAAAGGTGGGTATCTATGGTGGAGAATTAACCTGTGGTAACCTAGAGGGAAATATCAGAGCCCAGATGTGATGAGGGAGGTGGACGAGAGGGGCAAATGGGCACAGAATCTTAGAAACTGATAAAGGCTAGGGAAATCTTAGAAACTGACAGCGTGGTATGGGGTGTCAGTGCCCAAGCAAGATGAAGGGTCTGTCTGTACACTGAAGACATACTGACCAAAATTGCTTCCATACAGAGGGAGTTCTCTAATAAGTTAATGAATTAAAGGTAATGGAAGTCCAGTTTCTCACTGTCAGAAAAGGGTGTAACAAATGCAGTAAAAAACTAAAGCCAGATCTTTAGGAAAATGGCTGATTTCAGCTGGAGTACAAATAGTACAAGGTAAGCCTGGATTAATATTTGCTCCACCAGAAGGGAAAAAGATGCTTAAAGGTTTATGTGGGCATATCATACCATGAGTAAAGTTCCCCAGGAAGCAGACATTAAAACAGAGACTAGCATGTAAACGGTTTAGCAGGGCATACTCTTGAGATCAACACTATGGAGTAGAAGGAAAGAATCCAGAAAAGTGAACTACAATGCATTGGTTCCTTAAAAATTTATTGTATCACAATCAGTGAATAAGCATCCATGTTAGAAGGACAGAATACAGCACTGTCTCATGTAGAGTTATGAAAAAGCCCTTGCGATGAGTTATTCCCTTCCTTTCTACCATGATGCTTCCCATCATTAGAAGCAGGGCATTTTTTAAATGTCTGAGGAATACAAAAATAAGACATCTATGTGAAACAGAGCATTCCAGTATATCACTAAAACTACAAACAATTCAAAATATAGCAGAGACTCAATATGGTTGTAATCAGAGATATCAAAACAATTTTGGAGAATACTTCGTGAAGATGCTAATTAAATTTTAATAGATTACGTTGGTGAACAATTAAGACTGAAATCTAGAAAACTTCCAAAATCCAAAATTTGAACTGAAGACTATTAAGTTCCAAATTATACAGAGAAGAATTGAAGTACTAGGGCTGGGAGATTACAGAACTGGCTCCATCATCCCAGTTTAACAAGTTCCAGCACACTAGCCTCCTTATCCAACACATCAAATACATTCTGGTTCCTAGCATTACCTATTCCTTCTGCCTGGAATAATACTCTCCTAGTACTCACTGTTTGTTCCTTCACTTTTTCAAGTCTTCACTTAAATGTTAACATATCTATTAGGATTTCCTTAAAACCCTACTTAAAATTACAGGGGCCGGGCAAGGGTAGCTCTGCAGTAGAATTCTCATCTGACAAGCGGGAGACCCAGGTTCAATTCCTGGAGCCTGCAAATGTCAAATATAAAAAAAAAAAATTACAGGGCCCTCTTTCTAAGCCAAGCTGGCAGGTGAACTTGCTGCCCTCCTGCCAACATAGACTTAACTCCCAGGGGTGTAAATCTGCCTGACAACATGGGACAGCACTCCAGGGCTGAGCCAGGACTGGGCATCATGGGATTGAGAAAGCCTTCTTGACCAAAAAGGGGGAAGAGAGAAATGAGACAAAATAAAGTTTCAGTGCCTGAGAGATTTCAAATAGAGTTGAGAGGTAATCCTGGAGGTTATTCTTATACATTTTATAGATACCCCATTTTAGTTTATGATATATTGCAGTGGCTGGAGGGAAATACCTGGTGTTGAGCTGTGTTCCAGTAGCCTTGCTCTTGTAGACAATTGTATAACAATATAGCTTTTACAATGTGACTGTGTGATTGTGAAAATCTTGTGTCCAATGCTCCTTTTATCCAGGATATGGACAGATGAGTAAGAAAAATATGGATAAAAAGAAATAAATAGGGGGAATGGGGGTAAAATAAATGGGGTAGATGGAAATACTAGTGGTCAATGAGAGAGAAAGTTAAGGGATATAGAATATATGGATTTTTTTTTTCTTTTCCTGGAGAGATGTAAATGTTCTAAAAATGATCATGGTGATGAATATACAACCATGTGATGATATTGTGAGTCATTGACTGTACACCATGTATGGACTTTAGGCATGTGAAGATTCGTCAAAAATATATTTAAAATAAAATTACAGGGCCTGCCCCCAAATTCAATGTCCCATTCAAATTTCCAGGCTTTAATTTTCTCAAATTAAAAAAAAAACTTTTCACTTTGAATTTTTTTCACTGCTGTTGCCCCACCAATTAAACTGAAATGTTTTAGGCAGCAATTTTTCACTATCTTTACCACTCTGTCCCCAGTGTCTGTTCAGTATTCAATAAATGTTTGTTGAATAACTCTACATCACTGTTGCACTTAAAATGCCATTGGTTTAGTGGCATTCAAAAAAGTGCAACTGACATGTCTTTAAACAACAAGAGTGAGAACTAAATTGATGGCCAATGTATAGTAATTTCAAAAATAAAAAAGGGTATCTAATGGTAGATCTTCCTATTGCAGCATTTAGGAGAAGTTCTGTTACTAATCAATTATTCCTCAGAAACCTTTGACACTGCCAGGTTACTAGAAGCACAAGAGAAAGTAAAAAATCCAGTTCTACAAGTGCTCTTGCCCTCAGGGAATGGCAAGGGGGAATGGCAAGGCTTGGAATGTCATTATAAAACTAAAATTCAAAAAAGGATCTCATCTGTTGAACAAATACTTATTAAACTATCAAGGGAAAGAGTTCCAAATCTCTAAAGACCATGATGCAAGGAAATAAATATATACAATACCTACATCTGAGTTTTCATCTTTACCAAAAATTTTAGCTTTAAAGTTAGGGAGAAAAAAATACCTTTTCAGATTCACTCTTTGCACCTCATGGCAGGTGATGAACTTGGTCATCAAATTCTTCAGTTCTGCACAGGCTTCTCACCGTGTGGGTTAATATGGCATTTACCCTCTCAAACTAACCTTCCTGGCACTTATCCAAGGAATGAGTTAAAACTGCATATCATAATACAACAAATGCTGGAGTTTCTTCATAAATGGATTTACTGCAAAAGATTTCTTCTTAACATGACAATGTAAATATTTGATAAGAAGAAAATGCATATAATGAAGCTTGAATGTAAATTCTATTTTTTCCCTGAGTCTTGGGCATATATTTCTATCTAGTTTCCTCATTCTTTTCAAATATTATTGAGTAACATTTACAAAAATGACTGGGGAGTTCATGTGAAAGTGTAACTGATAAATTGTTGGTGGAATTATTATAAATATTATTTTGCTTCTTCAATGCAGAAAACATGGCAAACCTCTGAATCCATTGATATATTATCTTCTCAACCTATATCTTACTCTCAGCATCACTCATGTAATGTGCTTTGGTTTGATGTAAAATAACATTTCATTCAATGACAAAATCTTTCCTCTTCTGTGTGCTTTTTGTTTGTCGAACTTATAAGATGTGCCTTGAACAGTGACATTATACAGTAAGTATCCTCTAGAAATACTTTAAAAAGAGTCCCAAACAAAGTGGTATTGATATGGATTTTATAAACTACGATTAGGGTCCCACTGTCAGAGAAAATAATAGCAATAGCTGAGAAGGTCGCGAGGAACTAGGACATAAGACAGTGTAAAGAAGAAATTAAAATTAGCTTTAAAAATCACCAGACAAATTATAAAGGAATTGAAAAACCATGAAGACCTGTGTGACTGAGTGAATTTTTCTTCAAAAATGAATTCAGCAGAATAATTTGTGAACATTTCACAGGTAAGGGTATTTTTGAAAAGTTAATATTAATTAGCTCTTAGGTTACAATTAACATTCTTATTCTTCCTCTCTTCAATTATATCTATATTTTTATAATATGTATCTGTACATAAGTGCAATTTAAATATTCTTAATTTAAAAGCACTTTATTTTCATTTCTAAAATTGTTTGAGGATGACAAATTTCACTACCATCATAGCTCCCTGTGTCCAGACCAGAAAACAGAACTTCAGCTGAAAAAATCAGAGAATTGAACAGGACAAAAATCCTAAGTAAGCTTTTTATGAATTGTCCTACACAATCATAGAAGATCACTGTAGAATTTTTGTCCCACAGAACAAAAACAAGCAAAAACCTCTAATAATCTGAGAAAGGATGGTGCTGAGCCTCCAGTGCCAGCTTCTGTGATGTGATCGATATGGGCAACAAACAAGCTGGAATGACAAGTTGCATGCAGACATGATATACAGTCTATATAGCCCCGTAGGCAACGAGAATATAAAAATGGGAGTCTTTCTATTTTAGGGGCCAAAAGTTAACTATGATTCAACAACAAAAAACTAAGGGGGAGGTTCAAAGAGTGATTGAAGCAAGACATTCCATGCTTCAAGGTTGTTCCAATAGAAAACACCCAGGATGGGTATTTTAAAGTGCCTCTCACGTGTAAAGGGGAGGGAAAAAATGCCAAGAATAGAAAACAGCTATGAGAATAGTAAAATGAAACTTACACACAAATTAAAAACATTTATTTACTTTACTTTTTTTTTTACAGCAAGATTGGTCAAGTCTAGCCCACTTCAACAGTTCAGTAACTTGCTCAGTGGCATTCCCTATGGTCAGTTACTCACTGTGGCATATCCAGCTCACACATTCATATAGGAGTGAATCAAAACTTTAATCCATTTACTAGAGCTGAATCCAGCTGACTTGATATAGAGGAAGCATTTTCTATATGTCGATATGTTAGGTATAGTCCAATAAAAACAATATATCTTGGAGCCAAAGAGGTTCCTTTAATCAACACTTTGTAATACCACGGGAAAACAAGGAACATTGTCTGTGTTCTGTATCACAATGAAAAATGGCTTAATGTGACTTGCTCTTTATTTTTGCCACTCTCACTAATTAGAATAAATTAGCTTTACACAATTCCTTAGAAATACCATTCTCATAGGCTGAAGTGTTCATAAAATATCCTATTATGGTAAACAGATGAAGATATAGATGAATAGAAATTAGTGAAGTCTCAATGACAACATTTGAATCCTTATGTGTAGTACAGTGCCCTAAACTTATTTAATGCTTGCCTTAACGTGTTTTATTTTATTTTTATGTGCATTTTATTATAATGAAACAATACTCTTCAGGAACAAGTTGTGAAATCATACGTTGTTACGTTAGCAGAAACCTCATTTTTTACGATTTTACCAAACAAATGGTAAAGAAATTTGGTGCTCCAGGACAAAAACATCATTCTGCATCAAATTTCAATAACGAGTGTCATCTCCATTATTTCCAAGCTAATGAATGCATCCAGGAGAGAAACTACCAACTCTGTTAGCCACTTTATTCTCCTGGGCTTTCCTTCAAGCCCAGAAATGCAGTTCCTCTTCGTCGGACTCTTCTCAGTAACCTACACTCTGACTCTGATGGGAAATGCAGCCATAGCCTGTGCTGTGCAGTGGGACCAGCGCCTTCACACCCCCATGTACATCCTCCTGGGGAATTTCTCTTTCCTGGAAATGTGTTATGTCTCCACCACTGTCCCTAACATGTTGGCCAACTTCCTCTCCACAAACAAGTCCATCTCCTTTGTGGGTTGTTTCACACAGTTCTATTTCTTCTTCTCTTTTGGGTGTGATGAGGCCTTCTACCTTTGCATCATGGCTTTTGACAGGTGCCTGGCCATCTGCCGTCCCCTGCATTATCCACGCATCATGACTAAAGAGCTATACACTGGCCTCGTCATCTTTGGATGGTCAAGTGGTTTCATCCTCTGTATAACCCCAGTTGTTCTCATTTCACAGTTGCCTTATTGTGGCCCAAATATCATCAATCATTTCCTATGTGATCCTGTCCCTCTGATGATGTTGTCATGTTCTATAGATGCCACCACCCAGTTTATTTACTCTATTTTCAATGTAATCCTCATGAATAGTACTTTTGCCTTTATCATCTGCTCTTATGCACTGGTGATTCTGACTGTACTACGGATGCCCTCAGCTGCAAACAAACGCAAGGCTTTCTCCACTTGTGCTTCTCATCTGGCTGTGGTGGTTCTGTTTTTTGCCCCTCTTATGGTAATGTATGTTAGCCCTGGATCAGGACACCCAGCAAAAATACAAAAAATTGTCACCTTGTTTTATTCTGTGGTAACGCCACTCTGTAATCCTCTAATTTATAGCCTTAGGAACAAGGAGATGAAAGCTGCTTTGAGGAAAATCATCTGGACTTAACAAGACACTCACAAAATGTAAATGAACACCAAACTCCATCTCTTAGGTGTAACTTATCCTAAGAAGATATGGGTGATTATTATTATTGTTATCCTTATTATAACAGAATGCATTAGCATTCTAAACACCACTCACCACATGGTGCTCTGGTCTTATTTAATAATATATTACATGTGAAATAGTTTTGTGTTGAAGTTATATCAAATAAGTGACATGTGTCTTAAGATAAATCAGTCCCTCTCTATATAATTCATTTCCTGATAAAAAAGAAGCCAGAAGTCTATTTTATATTTTGAGCTATATAGCAACTTATACTCATATAACAGAAACCATAGATTGCTTTGGGGATTAACACTATAAGCCAGTAAGTCTCCACTGGGAAATATTGACTGAAAAAAGAGGACTCAAGTTTGAAAGAATTCCACCTTGCCAGAGCATTCTCATCCTGCCACCTCCATGGAAAAATAGTGGTTTTTAATGATCTTCAAGGAACAACAAACTAACAGCCATAACTGCCTAAGAAGTGATTTTTCATAGAAATCACAAAATAAAGATAGGAATTTAAAGTGAATTAGTTACCTAGAATATAATTAAGACAAAGCTAAATAAAAAGAACCAGCATTTTTTAAGACTTTGCATGTTTTGCTGAAAACCAGGTCATTGTATGCTTCAATATTGGGTTTAGCATTAGCACTGCATGACTTACTTAACTACTTCCTTAAACATTCTTAAAATTCTTTAATAAGACATTTTTACATCGTTTCCATCCTTTTGATTTTTATTTTCTTCTAGGGCTGCTTGTTTTCAAACATAAATATCCAAAGCCTAATGTAAAGGAATAAATATACAATGCAATTTATAAATTTTAGTTAATAGCCTTTGAGAAGTCACTTGTTTCACATTGTGAAGTGCAACATCAATTGTATTTCCTTTCATAAAAAACCAGGGTTGAGAATAGTTTCCGGGATTGAAAGGCAAGATTTCTATGAGTTCTGGAAAAGCTGTAGTCTTCCTTATTCGACTCCACTCAGGAAATATAAATTGAATACCTGAACAAGTGCCTGAAAAATGACAATATGGGAATAAAGTACAAACAAGTTGGAATTTTATCCAAACCATCCACAGTGATAGATGAAAAGTGCTGAAAATTTTAATACTGACTTCAAAGTACTGAGAATTTTAACACAATTTTCTTTAGTTGGGCTTAGTAAATTAAGTTCCATTCATTTGTCTTAAATTATATGTGTATAAAGAATAAGAATTAGTGATGCTTAATAAAATAGCTTGTTGACTGTTAGGAGGTATACAGTATCTGTAATAGTGTAAGTTATTTATTAGTCAAACTATTGATATCCACCTTAAATTCTGGCCCATATTAAGGTTATTGTCACTTGATAGAATGAATTCTAATTATTTGGTATATTAAGAAACAAATTGGGCCGGCCACGGTGGCTCAGCAGGTAAGAGTGCTTGCCTGCCATGCCCGAGGACCCGGGTTCGATTCCTGGTGCCTGCCCATGTAAAAAAAAAATAAAAATAAAAATAAAAAAACAAATCCAAAAGACACAGAACTATCTCTACTGCACTAACTTACTTTCCTTAGACAATTCCTGTGGGTTCAGGGTGGGAAGTGAAAAGGTTTCACAAAAGCAACTGACAGAGCAGAAAATCCTCAGGCTTTCCTTACAAGCATGTTGTCTGAAGGCATTGGTGCAAAGCAAAAATGGACTGCTGCTACTCTACCACCCCTGGAAGTGAGGCCTTAGAGTGTAAAGATGGAGGAAATCCCTGTACTGCGAAGAGCTGCGAGTATTGCATTTAGTTGTCAATTTGCATAGTGGAGTTAACGGCCCTCTAAACAAGATAAGACTAAAGGATGACTAAAGGTACTGCCTAGGCTTCATTGATTGGTCTGAGGCACAGAAAGAACCAGATAGGAAAATCTGAAACGAGGATCTTTGAGGAGCAAGCATGACAATAGACCAATGAGAGTGACACAAAGGATGCAGATTTTTGTTTCTCAGAGCAATGCCCTTAAAACTATGCCCCATATTGGGTGCACTCAACACTCAGGTATAAAGAATGAGTCTTCCAGTAGATCTCATTCACCACAGTACTTCCACAAAGTGCCTACAGAGAGTGGTAGAGTTGGAAGCTGTACATGAGCCACAAGAAATGAGCATTTTCTTACCAAGCTTGATAGTGCCACTGCTGCTCTTTTTTGCCATCTTTCCAGCAGCAGAGAAAAATGTTAACCACTCAAATTGGCATCACTCTTTAAAACCAACCAGTAACTGGTAGTAAGTTAGTTACATCAAAATTATTTCATTCTGTGTTCAGCAAGCCTTATTTTAAACATTCCTAGATTGTAAGTTACTATAGCAGTCACATCTATTCCTGAATTGTAGTGGTTATGTCTAAATTCTGAGATTTTTATCTCTTTGTGTGTAACCTGGTAGTTCCTTTGCACTTTGTTTATATGTGTATAACAAATATGTGTATAACTGAGATTCAGACTTAAAGTTCTATAGCTCTGAAAGTCAGCATTACTCTATACAGCAAATATTAAAGAAGCTGAAAAGGAGACTTCAATTAGAGATATGAATGAAGCAGACTAGGTTAGGACTAAGGTAAACTAGAATACAGAATTGGAATGATATTGACTGTAGTTTAAAACTTCATCTTCTGTGTGAAACCAAAGGAAGTGCTGTTTATTTGGTACAAAATTTGTATTATCTGTAGCACAGTACCTAATTTAACCTGTATGGTTAGTTTCTTTATAGAGCATAACTGTAGAAACCTAGAATAGGGAAGGCGATCTTGTTATTTTGTACACATTAATGTAATAGACCCTGAGACATCTCACCGTATTTTGAGTAGAATATAAAAAATATTTGCAATGTTCCCTTAAGGGACTGCAGAAAATGGGGAACTATTAAACTTCCCCACATGGGGAACTCCTAGTATTCTCACAAGCATTAAGAACCTGCAATTTAATAGGTCAAGCCCTTGATCTTGGGCCTGCCCTTATGAAACATATTCCTGGAAAGGAGATGCTAAGCCTACTTTTAATTATGCCTAAGAATCAACCCCAGAGAACCTTTTTTGTTTCTAGGATATGCCCTCTCACTCTCAGTGAACACTACAAATAAACTCACAAACCTCCCTGCTATGTGGGACATGACACCCAGGGGTATAAGTCTACCTGGCAATTGGGACATGACTCCCAAGGATGAGCCTGGACCCTGGCATCATGGGATTGAGAATACCTTCCTGACCAAAAGGAGGGAAAGAATTGAAACAAAATAAAGTTTCAGTGGCTTCGAGATTGCAAATAGAGTCAAGTGGTCACCCTAGAGGTTAGTCTTACACATTATATAGATATTCCTTTTTAGTTTCTAGAGTATTATAATTGTTAGAAGGAAAACTGTTGAACTGTAATCCAGTAGACTGGTTTCTTCATTTTTTAAATATTTTCATTGAGATATCTTTTCACACACATACAGTCCAACCATATTATACAATCAATGCCTCAAAATACCATCACACAGTTGTGTATTTGTCAACATGTTTATTTTGAGAACATTTACATCACCCCAGACAAAGAAAAACAGAAAAAAACTCATTTACTCTATTCCACTTACTCCTCCCTCTCATTGACCACCAGTATTTCAATCTACCCAATTTTTTTACCTTTTATCTACTCTATTATTTATTTTTATCCTTATTTTTTTACTCATCTGTCCATACCCTGAAGAAAAGGAACATCAGACACAAGGTTTTCACAAGTAGATTGGACTCCTGATGATGAGGGTATAACCACATAGCTTTTATCCGGTGTATTGGTTTGCTAAATACTGCTGGATTAATAGAATGGATTTAAAAAAAGGAATTTATTAAGGTGTAAGTTTATGGTTCTAAGGTCACAAAAATGTCCCAATTAAGGAATCCAGAGAAAGATACCTTAACTCAAGAAAAGCCGATGTCTGTCATATGGGAAGGCATGGTGCTGGCATTTGCTGGTCCTTGTTCCTGGTCCTGTTCCATTCAGCTCCTGATGCCAGTTTTCCTCTCTAAGTGCCTGTGAACCTTCATTTAGCTCCCACAGGACACAAATCTGGGTTCTGGCTTGCTTAGCATCTCATGGGAAGGCACATGGCTGCATCTGCTGGTCTGTACAACTCCAAAGTGCCATGTCTAGGCAAATGTTCTCTCTATAGGCTCTCCAGCAGTGATGTTTTCTCCAAAATGTCTCTTCTTTTAAAGGACTCCAGTAAACTAATCAAGACCCACCTTGAAGGGACAGAGTCACATGTCAATGTAATCAAAAGGCCACACCGATTATATGGCAAGTCAAATCTTGATGGAGTAATCTAATCAAAAGCCACACTCACAATTGAGTGAGTCAGTTTCCATGGAAACAATCTAATCCAAGGTTTCCACCCTACAATATTGAATCAGGATTAAATGACATTGTTTCTCTGGGGTTCGCAACAGTTTCAAACAGCACATTGTCTGACCATGTGATTGTGAAGTCTTGTGACTGCCATACCTTTATCCAGTGTACAGGCATTTGAGTAATAAAATAGAGATAAAACAAATAAATAAATAATGTGGAGTGATATGGCACATGGGATGTTTTGAATGTTCTTTTTAATTTATTTTTATTTCTTTCATGGAGAAGTGAACAGATTCTAAAATTGATTGTGGTGAATGCCCACTATACTATTGTGTGCCATTGACTGTATATTTTGGATGGACTATCTAGTGTATGAATATATTTCAATGAACATGCATTTTAAAAATAACCTTTCATTCTGGAGGCTGCAAAGATTTTTCCCTTCCGAGATTGTTTTTCCTAGATAGGGTTAGCTTCTTTTCCTGCAGATCTCCTGCCTGTGCCAATATCTTCATGATTATAGAATGCCTGATTTATTAATATGGATTCCAACCAAAGAAAGTAAAACAATGGGCACATGATCATAGCATTCACTGGACTTGTCTTATACTGCATCATCTGGAAGCAGTCTACTTGATAGAACATTTTCTGAATGTATTACTAAAACTCAACAAGATCCTCAGAAAGCTAAATATAAAGCTGCCTTAGGACCTGGCTATCCTAATACTCATTATATAACCAGATGATCTGAAAGCAGGGATGTAAATGGACACTTGCACACCAACGTTCACAGAGATATTGTTCATAATTGCCAAAAAATGAAAACAACACAAGTGTCCATCAACCAATGAATGAATAAACAAAATGTGGTATATACATACAATACTACTCAATAGTAAAAGGGAACGAATTCCTGAAGCACACAGTAACATTGATGAAACTTGAGGACATGATACTGAATGAAATAAGCCAAACAAAAAAAAAGACCAATATTGTGTAATTTCAGTAAAATGTACTAATTAAAATATATAAACTCATAGTCTTAAAATCTAGAATATTGTTCTATCAAGAGATAGAATGAGACAAGAGAATGAGGAGCAGTTGCTTAATAGGTAAAGAAATTTTAAACTGGGTAGGATACAAATGTTTTTAATAGGATACATACAACAGTAGCAAATTATTGGCACTATCAGTAATACTGCTGAACAGTCTGTGAATGTGGTTGGAAGGGGTCTTCAAAAGTAATGTAAGACATCAGGAGGAAAGCTGGAAGGTAAAATGTGGGAATGATGAACACAATGAACTCTGTATTGGGTGATGTCTGTGATTAATTCTATAAATATAAATGTTCTAGTTTGATAGCCGCTGGAATGTGATATACCAGAAACGGAATTGCTTTTAAAAAGGGGAATTTAATAAGTTGCTAGTTTACAGTTCTAAGGCCGAGAAAATGTCCCAATTAAAACAAGTCTATAGAAATGTCCAATCAAAGGCATCCATCCAGGGAAAGATACCTTGGTTCAGGAAGGCCAATGAAGTTCAGGGTTTCTCTCTCAAGTGAGAAGCCACATGGTAAACACAGTCAGAGTTTCTCTCTCAGCTTGAAAGGCACATGGCAAACACGGAGTCATCTGCTAACTTTCTCTCCTGGCTTCCAGTTTCATGAAGCTCCCTGGGAGGCATTTTCCTTCTTTATCTTCAAAGGTCGCTGGCTGTTGGACTCTGCTTCTCATGGCTATGTCGTTCTGCTCTGCTCTCTGAATCTCTTTCTCCAAAACGTTTCCTCTTTTATAGGACTCCAATAAACCAATCAAGACCCACCCAAATGGGTGGAGACATGTCATCATCTGATCCAGTTTAACAACCACTCTTGACTAAATCACATCATCCAGGGAGATGATCTGATTACAGTTTCAAACATACAGTATTGAATAGGGATTATCCTTCCTTTATGAAATGGTATTTTGATTAAAGCATGGCTTTTCTAGGGGGCAGACATCCTTTCAAACAAGCCCAATAAATAAATTCTTTCATGAACAAGATATATGACATATATCTTGTCATATATATGACATATGTCTTGTCATATATATATATGTCTACCACATAATAGTAGAGTGGTATAAGGGGGAAAATGAACCTACTGCAATCTACAGAATATAGTTAACAGTAATAAATATTCTTTCATCAACAGTATCAAATGAACTACACCAATACTAGGGGTCAACCATAGTAGGGGTAGAAGGGGTATGTGGTGTTATAGGTTTTCTTTTTTATGTTTATTTTTTATTTTTCTTTTTAAAGAAATGAAAAATTCTAAAATTGTATTGTGGTGATAAATACACAACTGAGATATGATACTGTAAGTCACTGATTATATACGTTAGATTATATAGTAGTGTGTGAGTATATCTAAAACAATTAGCATTAAAAAGCTAGCCAATTCTTCACAACCTCAGCGTTGCTGATATTTTGGGATGCATAATGGTCTGCATGTGGAGCTGTCCTGTTCAATGTAGTAGGTTTAGTAGTATCCTTGGCCTCTATCCACTAGATAATAGTATCAGTGCCACCAGGTGTGACAAAATTTCTTCTGACATTGTAAAATACCTCATGGAAGGAGTGGAGGAAGAGGAGGCTGCCAAGAAATACTCTGGTAAGCAATGACATTAGTGCGGGGATGATAGCCTGACAATTCTGGTCTTTGTTCTCCACCATGTGTGAGTATGTATACATATTTAATCACCAGCCAAAAAGGGGGACTCTACCCCCAGTAACCAAAATACAAAAGTCTGCCAAGCAAGAAGTTGAAGTTTTACTCCCCTCCCCTTAATTCCCAGTGATCCATTTACAAAACCTGTTCTTGAAGCCCTGTGACATTATTGCCTGCTGGTTAAATCATGGTTAACAAGATGGGAGAGGGAAACTTCTACCAAGGGATCCAGAATGAGTTATTGAAATTGAAGCTATGGCTACTTCCTTTGGAAATTATCTTGCTGGCAAAAAAACAGGCAAAGAAGTCACTATGCTGGTCAGTGTCATCTACTCTAATTATCATTGCTGCTACACAATGAGGACAATCAGTACATTGTCTGAACTGAAGAGGTCTCAGAAGAGACCATTCTAGTACTTTCATGCCCAGTTATAGCATTGAATCAGAAAATTCAGTATGCACAACCTGACAAGGACAAGGCAACCCAGCATTCATAATCTTCATAGCTGAAGGTCTAAGTGCCCAGGTGACAGGCTATCTACACAATCTGATTCACTTAAACCTAGAAGGAGTGATGGAGGGTGGAGATGATAAATATCTGTGATGGCTCTTTGTTAAGTCATTTTTATAGATTATAGGTTTCAATACATTGAGGACTCAGAAACAGAAAGGACATAATACAGGGAACGAGTGGATCTAAGTTGTGCAAATAGGGGACTGTAGCAAAAGCATTTGATGTCCTACAATACACCCATTCAGCTTATCTCTACTTTCAATTGTAGCTTCCTGGACAGTTGCAATCTTGGACTCATTGTGATAATGTTCAGCCTCCAGAGCTCCATTGGTCTTCTCACTTTCTGCCTTGAGTATTTGTCCAAAGCCTATGAGGCCCAATTGGCTAGACAGATGCAGCCAGAATAAATGGGGAATGATATTTCCAGTGACAAACATCAACTAATGGTGGAGGGAGCCATGGTGTAAATGCCTTAGTTTCTCAGACTCCTGTCAGAATCAAGTACCAACTGCCTATTCTAGAGACTTGAAAAATACAAACTGATAATATGCATATGAATCACTTGTGGATCTTTTCAATGTACAGATTCTGAATCAAGAGGTGCAGTTGGGGCCTGAGATTCTGAACTTCTAATAATTTCCAGGTGGTACCGAAATTGACAGCACTATGAGTAGCAAGGTCTAGTCACAGCTTATTGGCAATGTCAGGGGAGACAGTTTTTAAAACTGAAAGCCTTGGAGATATCTCCATATAATAGGTAAGGGTCAGAATTGAGAGAGATTATTATGAATTATCTTTGTGAATGTTTCTCTCACAAAATAAGGCTAAGAAGTAGATCTTGTCTGAATTCTACTAAACACATATAAAATGCTGCCAACTAATTAAACAAACAGGCAACTACAATGTTGGAGAGGATGCAGAGAAACTGGAACACATATTCAATGCTGGTGAGAATTAAAAGTGTACAGCCACAGTGAAGGATGGATTGGCGATTCCTCAAGAAGCTCAGTATAAGACACAGCAATCTCATTTCTCTCAATATACCCATAAAATCTGAAAGCAGGGATGTAAACAGACATTGGTACACCAATGTTCACAGCAGCATTATCCACAACTGCCAAAAGATGGAAAGAAATCTAATTTTGGGGGGATTAAAAAATGCAGTATATACACATGATGGAATAGTATTCAGCAGTAAGGAGGAATGAAGTTCTGAAGCACGTGACAACATGGATGAAACTTGAGGATACTTTATCAAGTAAAATAGGACAGACACAAAAGGACAAATATTGCATGATTTGACGGATATGAACAATTATAATATGTAATACTTGTAGTATGTAAATTAATAGACACAACATGTAATATAATTATACGCATACTCATAGGCATAAAATCTACACTATAGGTAACCAGGATATAGAATAAGGCTAAAGATTGGAAAGCAGTTGCATAATATGTGCAGAGTATTTAACTAAGGTGAACTTAAACAATGGAAATGGACAGAGGTAGCACGTTATTGTGAAAATAATTAACAGTGATGAAAAATGGTGAGTGAGTGTGCTGGAAAGAGGGAGTTTAGAGTCATGTGTGACATCTGAAGGAAAGCTGGAGGTTAAAGCATGTGAATGTATAACACAGTAAAACTTGTCATGGATAATGTCCTTGATTAATGGTAAAATATTAATAAGTTCTTTCATGAACTAGATAAGATGTATGACACTATTATAAGGAGTTAATAATAGATGATTATAAGGAGAAAATGTAAATGTCCATTACAGACTATGGACTATAGTTAATAGTAATATTACAATGCTCTTTCATCAGCAATATGCCAGTTTGAAAGGAAGTATGCCCCCTGGAAAAGCCATACTTTAATCAAGA
Source organism: Tamandua tetradactyla (assembly GCF_023851605.1). Classification (NCBI taxonomy): domain Eukaryota; kingdom Metazoa; phylum Chordata; class Mammalia; order Pilosa; family Myrmecophagidae; genus Tamandua; species Tamandua tetradactyla. The sequence goes on along the minus strand of NC_135340.1, from coordinate 36,792,181 downwards.
TATCATTTCATAAAGGTAGAATAATCTCTATTCAATATTGTGTGTTTGAAACTGTAATCAGATCATCTCCCTGGATGATGTGAGTCAAGAGTGGTTGTTAAACCGGATTAAGGGACGACAAGTCTCCACCCATTTGGGTGGGTCTTGATTGGTTTATTGGAGTCCTATAAAAGAGGAAATATTTTGGAGAATGAAAGACTCAGAGAGAGCAGAGAATGCTGCAGCACCACAAAGCAGAGAGTCCACCAGCCATCAACCTTTGGAAATGAAGAAGGAAAACGTCTCCCAGGGAGCTTCATGAAACTGGAAGCCAGGAGAGAAAGCTAGCAGATGATGCCATGTTCACCATGTGCCCTTCCAGCTGAGCGTGAAGCCCTGACTGTGTTTGCCATGTGCCTTCTCACTTGAAAGAGAAACCCTGAACTTCATCGGCCTTCTTGAACCAAGGTATCTTTCCCTGGATGCCTTTGATTGGACATTGCTATAGACTTGTTTTAATTGGGACATTTTCTCAGCCTTAGAACTGTAAACTAGCAACTCATTAAATTCCCCCTTCTGCTATATTGCATTCCGGCAGCTAGCAAACTAGAACAAGCAGTAACTAATGTACCATACCAATACTATATGTCAATAATAGGGGGACATAAAGAGTATGGGATGATTAGGGTTTTCTTTTTTATTGTATTTCTTTTCCTGATTAATAAAAATCTTCTAAATTTGATCATTGGGTTGTATACATAACTATGTGATGATACTGTGAACCTGAGATTGTGTACTCAGATGGCTTCTATTCTGTGTTGATATAACTCAATAAAACTACATCTTAAAAATTCTGCCAGATAAATAATATCTTTACTAAGTTACCTCCTGAAGGGCCATGATTATGGAGATTGAAAATGGTTGACTGTAAAATTTCCAGTGTAGTACAAGATAATGTACAAACTGTTATGGATTGAATTATGCCCACAATAAAGATATGTTCAAGTCCTAAACTCTAGTACTGTAGATAGGAACTCATTTGTAAATAAGACGTTCAAAGCCAATTAAATGAGAGTAGACTCACTCAAAGATGGCTGAAGACCACACAAGCAGAGGAAATTTGTATATAGTCAGTTAGGAGAATCCAGAGACTGAAACAGAGATCTCCATGTACCAGAAGTAGAGACAAATCTTCAAACCAAGTAACCCCAAGAATTTCTGGCAAGACAGCAACCAAATTTTCTCCTTTCTCCAGAAGAAAGCATAGCCTGGCAATACCTTGACAGTGGACTTCTAGCCTTCTAAATTGTTCAAGCCAACCAGTTTGTGTATTTATCATTGTACCCTGGAAAATGAGGATAGACATCAGTATATTAAAAAAAAAGATAAAACAATAATTTCTTTTGCTAATGTATGTGCATTATGTAGTAATATTACAACACATGCATATGAAAGATAGCTATTATACATTTGCATATTTGCAACATTTTCTTGAAAATAGCTATGCTTATATATGTAGTTCTTATTCATTTAAGAAATGTATATTTGTCAGATGACTGTACCATGCTTATTCCTCCATTTTTTAGCTGTTGAACATTCAGATCATTTCCAGTCACTCAAAGTTTTTTTCATTGCTCTAGTTACTAAGTTCTTAGTTCTGTGTTTTTTTAAATACTTCTACAAACAATACTGCCAATGAACATTATTGTACTATATGTTCACTTGTACATAGGAAGACTTTCCAATGATATACATCAAGAGTTGAAATTATGGGGTTAATTAGATATTAAATCATCATATGTATTAGATATTGCCAAATTTGTATTGATATGCATTGTGATTGCAACTATTCCCTCTTGGCCTAATGCACGAGTCCCCATTTCTCAATACCCTCACAAATATTTAATATTTGAGACAAAACAGAAGTATTGTAAATGTAAATTGGTAGACTTCTTTAACACTTTCATTTATTCGTATATTCAATAGGAATTTGTTGAATGCCTGCTATATGCCATACCATGTGCTATAAATTGGGCTACAGTGATATTGTAGAGCTTGTCTTCTGGTGTAAATAATAAATTATAAATAAAATAGCTATATAAATAAATGTGAAATTAAAACTTTAATAAGTGTGGTAAAGGAAAAGTGCATAAAGCTCTAACACAATTCAATAGGCAGAGTGTTCGACTCAGTCCTAATCTTCATACTTGGGAAGACTTCCTGAGAAAGTAATGCTTAAGTTAGGGGCTGAAGAATGAGTAAAATCATCTAGGGAAAGAACAGGGTCATTTACGTGGATGATATTACAACTTAATGAATTAAAAAACCTATATTTCCATGAGGTAGGACTATTTATTCCTGGAATGCAAACATACCAGTCCAATGATTCCAACTAAACTTTTCGAGTCAAGAAATTAAAAATCACTTCAAGGGCTTAAACAAAATATAGGTTAGAAAAATCACATTGGTAACCCAAAATCTATATCATCGTTTTTAATGAATGTGCTGATGATATTCAAAGTATTATTATGGCACAATCATTATGGCACAATCACTGTCCAATCAGCAAGGACCCCATTCCTAAGGGTGAGCGGAGTGTTGGTAATGCAGGGTTAGAATCAGGGTGGGGCTGGCTAATGACCAAAGGGCAAAATCTGGAGGGCAGTCAGCCACAAAGAGGAGATGTCCATGAGGGAAATAGCGGTAAACAGCCCCTGGATTTTACAGCCCCTGGATTTTACAGCCCTTGGCACCTGAGTGAGTTATCTATGACCACTAGGCATCAACAAAGGAAGAAGAAGGGGAGAGCATTAAAATAGCTAGTAAAAAGTTACAAAAGAAACAGAAAAACCCTGGTGGTTGTGCTTTGTGCTGCTGACCTCCGCTGCCGCCGCCGCCTTCAACCCATGCGGTGAGGGCCGGGCGGGGATGCGGGGTGAGGTTCCTCCATCCCTCCAGAAGAAGAAAAAGGATTTTCGCGATTATAATGATGCGGACATGGCGAGACACTTGGAACGTCGGGAGAAAGATGATTACGTGGAAGGAGATCCTCCACCGCACAAGGACCCTCAGTGCCGACTGGCCTCTCAGAATGGTGCAGGCCAGCCCGAGAGCGTACTGGAAGAAAGGAAGACTCTCATGATGCTTGTTACTGTCGTCAGGAAGACGCACCGAAAAGGAGAGAGAAGAAATCATCAGCCTTTGGCAGGGAAGTCTTTTCAATGCCAACCATGGCGTGCAGAGGTTTACTGTGGGGTCAGACCGCCCTATCTGCATGTTTCCCTGATGGGAGCTATACCTGGGAGAGCAGAGACTTTGGGGGCAGTCAAGACAGGTGTGCTGAAGTATCTCTGGAGAAACAGGCACACCCTGGCAGAGGAGGAGGAAGACAAGAGAAAAATAAAACGAAGCAAGAGAAAAGCAAAATGAAGAAGGAGGGAAATCCTAAATCTCAGGCTTCAAAGCAAAATAACCGAGCTGGGAATGAAAGCAGCCTAAAATGGGGCAACCGTGGTGCCTGGCAGAGGACAGTCAGGACACAGAAAGCTCTGCGAGGGCTCGTGGGGGCGGGACTGGCACGAGAAGCCGCTTGTTGCATGAAGTTCTAGTTCCTTCTAGAAAGGGTCTGTCCCATCACCAGTTTTGTGGTTAAAATAAGAACTAACATTTAAGAGGCTTCAAGACAGATGACAGAGATTTTCTAATTAATATTGGACAATGACAAATTAGTATGTACTGTAACATCACCTTAACTGGAAACTCTACTGTGTTGTTTTTCCCGTTTAAATTTGGTGAGTTACTGGTTCTTCTGTGGACTTTTCATCCTGTGAACAGGATACTGGGACTAGCCCCCTCTTCACTGCACCTGCTGTGGTTGCATGGCCTGCTGGGTTGATGCTTTTTTTTTTTTAAGGATACCAGATTCTAATCAGACAAGCCTTTAATGCTTAATTTAATAGAGTTAAGACATCATTGTCAGTACTATATTACATACAAAGCATGTCTAGAGGTAAAATTAGAATACGCTGTGGGAGCGCTTCAGGGAGCTCTAAAGCCTAAATATACAATCAGAAAGCCAAGAAGTATAGATCTAATATCTATGCAGAAGATGCAGAGAACAGAAAATAATACAACTTGGAAATCCTTAGTATTAACTTCATATTTCTTTGACTTGGATTCCTCTCGTCAAAGTGAAATCTTGACATTTGGAAGATTTTCTGTGGTCTGCAAAGTTCAGATGTTGGTTCTGTTTTGTTTCCTCAATTAGAAAAAAGGAATGCCAGTGTTAGGGGTTCATATTCCAATTAACGTGACAATTTTAAAGTGTGGGAATATGGACTCAGCAGTCTTTTACAGTGTGCAACTGAGAGCTGGATAGCCTCATTTATTTCTAAATATTCGTGTTTGAAAAAGTGCTAAATCTGTGGTGTTTTGTTTGAAACTGATGTAATATGCTACTTGTTAATGTCCGATTTTGCTGTTCACATGTTGAAGCCAACTCAGAATAAGGGTTATGGAATTATATACAGGTATCATTTTTAAGAATTAAAATTATTTGAAAAAATTCCAATTGTGATTTTTAAAAAAAAAATAGCACATGTACATTGGTAAACAGTTTTAATGATAAAGAATGGTACAAAATGAAAAATATATGCCGACTCTGTCCTTACTCCCTTGTCCCAGTGGAAGGCTCTGTTAACTATTCCTTAAGAAGAAAAGCACATTCCCAGCTTATAGTGATATGTATTTGTTCTGGTCTTGTAGCATTTGTGTCCTCCTATTTCAGTAACTGCTAAGATTTCCCTTTCATGAACCACACCCTCACCTTTCTCAGTTCTGTGCTTTGGATGGATATTTGTCCTGTAGCTCCCCCAACCTCCAGGCCTCTCCCACTACAGGGAAAAAGCATTCTGAAATCTGGGTACAGGCGGTTAAGTATGAGAGGATTTTGCTGGAGCTGCCCTAGATAGAGTTGTTCTTTGTTTCTCATGCAGTTGGAATTAAGGAGGATATGTGTCTCTTGCCCCCTCAAGAAGATAGCTGTCTGAGAGAGGAGTCATCCCCAAAAGTGAGAAGCAGGGAGAAAGAGCCCAGCTTCTGGGTGTATCAGCCAGGTCTGAAACAAGCTCTGTCTGTCATTGGGCATTTTCAGTTTCAAATACTGATAAAAACACTTTTTCAACTAAAAAAAAAAATCCCACAATGTTGGATGCTTCCCCCCTTGCAAGAGCTTCTGCATATTCTTCCTGCATCTGTTTTGAACAAACATCTTGTCTGCTTGCTTGATCTGTGCCATACCCTTGAATTCTTTCTCATGGCATAGCCAAGAATCTAGAAACACATATCCAGTAAAATCTTTTGGCGAGCTAACCAGGAGGCACTTCTGCTCGCCAATCATTCAGACTGGTGAGTCATGGCTATTGACCCAAGACTGGGCTGTATGCTTTCACTTTTCTTCCCACTGGCTTCTGTGGGAAGGAATAGGGGGACTCAGACCAAAACTCGCCCATGACATAATCTCTATCTGCTCTCAGTTCTCCAGTTCCCTCCCTAGAGGTGGCAATAGTACAAACAAGGAGACTCAGAGTGGCCCTTGAGACCTAAATGGGGTCTGTCGGTGTCATGTAGGAGTCCACTGAACACCAAATACAGCTTCTGTCTACCCACGTTTCTCTCTATCTCTCCCCTCATTTCTCTAAGCCTTCCCCATGCTCTCTCTTTTCCTCCCCTTTGAAGGACACCTCTAGCTCACCTTCACTCTTCCCTCTAGAAATCTGGAGACTCTCTTTTCATGTCCTTGAGAAAGATCCTCTCCCCTCCATGAGTTAATTAAATAACTTGGTGGTACATTTTCTCCTGATTTTTAGGAAACAATTCTTAAAAATGGGGACCATCCAGAAGGTCTTCTTTATTGGAAATTGAGACATCAGCATGTCACAACCATCAAATCCCTCTCTGACCCTTGTCTTGATAACACGTCATAAACATCTGGGCATAGGGAATCTTTGGCAATTTCCCCCGTCTTTCCAGAACAAGTCTAACTATAGGACAGCATTATAATTGAAAGTCTAACTGGAGGGCTATACTTTCTCATTTTCCAGTGTATTTTGAGTGTTGTTTTTTTTTTCCTCTGCCTGGCTTTAAATGCCTTCTGAACCATTTCATCTTCTGCAATGCAACATTCTTGACTAAAAATTCTTGTACAAAGCAAGGTATTATTTTTGCCATCCTAGATTCACCTCTGGCCTATGCTCACAGAAATGGAATACTTTCCAAGAGAAGTGTCTACTCCAGACCATAATCCTTTACTCTATTAAGACCCATTGTGACTGAATATGACACTCCCATTCTTCTAAAGCAAGCTCAATTTTAGCCCTCAGAAAACAGAAAACTAGAGCATGAAGGTATTCCTGGGAGCATTATCCTATACTTCACTGAGGTTGGACAGACTCTTCAGGAGCATGGATTTAGACATTTCCCAGGGAGAAACATCCTGGGGACACCTGGAAACTTTACTCTCCAAAGTTCTCAAACATTGGGCTGGTGAAGGAGAAAGACTCCTTGAGAATGTTGTCCTAGACTTCTGGAGAAGATGGGGGCTTAGTAAGACGCGCAGGTCTTAGTTCCTCCTCCAGAAAAGCAACTAAAGAAACAGAAACAATACGAAACAGCTCCCGGAGTCACGACAGAGACCAAAAAGACAGCGTACCCCATTCTGGAACAGCTGAACAGGCAGGGAGAATCTGCTGCGGTGAGATACCCGAGGGGCGCGCATTTTCCCGGCCGGGGCTGCTGGCGACTGGGGTCCCCTCCGTGCACGTGGCTCCCCGGTCTGACTGGGAACGTTGGATAGCGGGGCCCTCCCGTCACGCTTGGCGTTTCAGGCCAGCTGGGCAATTAGGACCGGCACTCTCCCAAGCCGCAGCGGCCAGCGACCCCCGCCTCCACGCGCGGTTTCCCGGGCTGACTGCCGTGCAGACAGACGAGCGCCACGAGCGCCACCTACTGGGCAGGAAAAGAAAAACAGAGCCCAGAGATTTCACAGAAAAAGCTTTCAACCAGCTGGGTCCCACACCCAGGGAAATCTGATCAAATGCCCAGACACCAGCAGAAAATAATGGATGACGCTCGGAAAATTGAAGATATGGCCCAGTCAAAGGAACAAACCAATAGTTCAAATGAGATACAGGAGCTGAGACAACTAATGCTGAATATACGAACAGAAATGGAAAAACTCTTCAAAAACCAAATCAATAAATTGAGGGAGGACATGAAGAAGACATGGGCTGAACAAAAAGAAGAAATAGAAAATCTGAAAAAACAAATCACAGAACTTATGGGAGTGAAGGACAAAGAAGAAAAAATGGAAAAAACAATGGATACCTACAATGGTAGATCTAAAGAGACAGAAGCTACAATTAGTGAACTGGAGGATGGAACATCTGAATTCCAAAAAGAAACAGAAACTATAGGGAAAAGAATGGAAAAACTTGAGCAGGGGATCAGGGAACTGAATGACAATATGAAGCGCACAAATATACGTGTTGTGGGTGTCCCAGAAGGAGAAGAGAAGGGAAAAGGAGGAGAAAAACTAATGGAAGAAATTATCACTGAAAATTTCCCAACTCTTATGAAAGACCTAGATTTGCAGATCCAAGAAGTGCAGCGCACCCCAAAGAGAATAGACCCAAATAGGCGTTCTCCAAGACACTTACTAGTTAGAATGTCAGAGGTCAAAGAGAAAGAGAGGATCTTGAAAGCAGCAAGAGAAAAACAATCTGTCACATACAAGGGAAACCCAATAAGACTATGTGTAGATTTCTCAGCAGAAACCATGGAAGCTAGAAGACAGTGGGATGATATATTTAAATTACTAAAAGAGAAAAACTGCCAACCAAGACTCCTATATCCAGCAAAATTGTCCTTCAAAAATGAAGGAGAAATTAAAACATTTATAGACAAAAAGTCACTGAGAGAATTTGTGACCAAGAGACCAGCTCTGCAAGAAATACTAAAGGGAGCACTAGAGTCAGATACGAAAAGACAGAAGAGAGAGGTATGGAGTAAAGTGTAGAAAGAAGGAAAATCAGATATGATATCTATAATACAAAAGCCAAAATGGTAGAGGAAAATATTATCCAAACAGTAATAACACTAAAAGTTAATGGACTGAATTTCCCAATCAAAAGACATAGAATGGCAGAATGGATTACGACCCAGCAATACCACTGCTAGGTATCTACTCAAGGGACTTAAGGGCAAAGACACAGACAGACATTTGCACACCAGTGTTTATAGCAGCATTATCTACAATTGCAAAGAGATGGAAACAGCCAAAATGTTCATCAACAGACAAGTGGCTAAACAAACTGTGGCATATACCTACGATGGAATATTATGCAGTTTTAAGACAGACTAAACTTATGAAGCATGTAATAACATGGATGGACCTAGAGAACATTATGCTGAGTGAGTCTAGCCCAAAACTAAAGGACAAATACTGTAAGGTCCCACTGATGTGAACCGACATTCGAGAATCAGCTTGGAATATATCATTGGTAACAGAGACCAGCAGGAGTTAGAAACAGAGTAAGATAACGGGTAATTGGAGCTGAAGGGATACAGACTGTGCAACAGGACTAGATACAAAAACTCAAAAATGGACAGCACAATAATACCTAAGTGTAATGTAACTAGGTTGGAACACTGAATGAAGCTGCACCTGAAATATGAAAAAAAAAAAAAAAAAAAAGAATGTTGTCCTAGAATGTTTCTGGGCAAGAGCCAGGATACCCTTCCAGAAGTAGATCAAGGCACCTCTCAAGATAGGTATCCCAGATATACCAAGCAACTTTGCTTCATGTGTTCCCAAGACATTAGGCTAGTGGTGAGGGAAAAGCCCAGTTCTGATGTGCAAGCAGACACACTAGCACTAGTAAGGCTCCTCTGTTCCTTTTCCAGAGAAAATGGGAAAAGCCAACACTCAAAATACCCTGGAAAAAGAGAAAGTATAGCCCTCCAGTTAGATGTTCAATTACAATGCTGTCCTATAGTTAGACTTGTTCTGGAAAGACAGGGGAAGTTGCCAAAGATTCCCTAAGCCCAGATGTTTATGATGCTTTATCAAGACAAGGGTCAGAGAAGGATTTGATGGTTGTGACATGCTAATGTCTCAATTTCCAATAAAGAAGACCTTCTGGATGGTCCCCATTTTTAAGAATTGTTTCCTAAAAAGCAGGAGAAAATGTACCACCAAGTTATTTAATTATAATAGGCTGAGGGAAATCATAGGAGAAAGAGGAAAACCAAGTCTTGTTCTAAGGTCCTAAAGAAGTATACTAATGTAAGCCCGGTTCCTAGGAAAGCCACATTTTGCTAGGCACCCATTTCGTCAACCATTCTGCCCCTAATATTCAAAAAAGGTTGCAATAGCTCTTCATGGGGCTACAAACTTCCATTAAGGACCTGTTGGAAAATGCCTTTTCTGTCTAACAATTAGGAGAAAGAGTAGGAGGAGGAGAGGACAAGGAGAGGAAGCAGAAGAACAAAAAATAGGCTTAGTTTATTATAGTCACAGTTAAACATGATTTGTCCCCTTGAGGTTAGCTGAAAAATGTCCCCAAGCCTCAAGGGCCTTGCTTCAACTGTAGGTCAGAGGGTCATTGACAGAGAGAGTGCCAGAAACTTCAAGACGATCCTCGATCTCAGGACCCACTGAGGCCTTGCTCCAGATGTCGTCAATATGGGCACTGGGCCAAGGACTGTACTGACTACTGAAGTGGTGGGAGGGGACAGGGCAGGACCTCAAGTCCTACTTATACCAAGTGAAGAAGACTGAGGGTGCCTGGGGCTGCATATGGCTCGGCTGACTTCACATCTGATCTTCAAACTAGAGTCTCAGGTGAAACTCAATGTGGTAAGTAATGTTATTGATTTCCTATTGATACAGTCACTTACTCTATCCTGAACTGCCACTTCTGGACCTACCTCCACTCAGAATTACTTACTTATGGGAGTTGATGATAAAGCCAACAAGGAACTTAACTAACCCTCTATTTTGTAAGCTTAGAGACATTCTAGTGACCCATGAGTACCTTACTGTCCTTGAATGCTCTACCCACCATTCTAGAGAGGGATCTTCTTCACTCCCTGGGATTCACTTTGAAACTAGTAGACTTGGCTAATGTTTACCACCCTTGTTTGCCCCAAGATGCCTATTGGGTCAAGGCTTCTTAGCATCCCAAAGGAGATCCTTAGCACAATAAACCCATCCATATGAGATAAAAGCATCCCAGGACAATCCCCGTTAATAGCCCCCATCTGCATCCAGGTCATATCTGGAGTGCCCTTTCCCATCTAAAGAAATATCCTCTTAAGCAGGAAGTGGTGGAAGTGCGCCCTACAATTATTTAGAAATTCCTTAAAACCAACTCCTAATCCTGCACCAATAACTTTGTAACTCTCCCATCCTCCCTGGGAATAAAACCAATGGTACCTACTGAATAATACAAGAACTAAGACTGTCAATTTCATAATTGCTATCCACACCGTTGTACCTCATCCCTACACCTTGCTTAATCTAATGTCAGAATGTGCCTCCTGGTTCTCAGTCTGAAATCTTAAGGATGCATCTTTGTATCCTTCCTCACCATAACTATCATTTGCTTTTAAATGCCATGCACCTAACAACAGAATTCCTTCTCAGCATTTTTAAGGTTACCCCCAAAAGATTTTAAATAGTTCTCATACCTTTTGGAATGCCTTGACTGAAGGCCTTATTAACCTCCAAATGTCTCTGAGCATAGTCTTGTGACACAATTTTGTAAACTAGCAATTCCTAGTATAAAAGTAAATTTTCTTTGTAGCCATTACCAACCACAAGCCCTGAATAAATATAGAGAGTTGTAGAAAGTTTCAATAAATTTTGTTTAGACTCATTGCTGACTACAAGCCATAAATCAATTCGGTTTAATGGGTTTGAGAAAGTGACTTTCATTGTAGTCTTTGCTGACTACAAGCCTTAATGGATATAGAAAGTTGTAGAAGGTTTGAGAAAGTGAAATTTGTATGTAATCATTGCTCACCACAGCCATGAATAGATATGGAAAGTCATAAAATGTTTGTGAAAGTAAATTTTGTTTATTGTAATTAATGTTAACTCATGATAATCTTGTGTGCCAGTTCAAAAGTATTATGTGCCCCCCAGAAAAGCCATTCAATCTTGTGGGGCAACTGCTTATTTTAATCTGATTCAGTAGTGCAGATTGGAAACTTTAAATTATCTCCATGGATATGTGACAAGACCAGTTGTGGGTGTGAATCTTTGATTAAATGGAGATGTGACTCTGCCCATTCCAGGTCATCTTGCTTAGTTTACTGGAGTCCTTTAAAAGAGGAAACATTTTAGAGAGAGCAGAAACTACAGAACAGAGCTGACACAGATGACAACATTTGGAGAACAAAGAGACCCCAATGTTTGGATATGCTTGGAGCCCAACAGACATCACCAGGAGATGTTATGCAAATCAAAACCTGCAGAGAGCCAAGGGAAGCCAAGAGAGTCATCTGGAGGCTTGACTGAACCTGAAAAAGCCAAGAAATTTCAGTTAAATGGCTGTGAGTTGGTACTAGCAGCTAGTCTGACACTCAGTTGATACTCTCAACTGGAGCAATGTGTACTACTCCACATGACCCAAAAGGCAATGGAGAAAGACCTAGATAAATTATGGCCAACCACAGAAGTTACTCAACATCACTTCCATCACATACTATTGGTCAGTAAGGGTCAGAAAAAACCCATATTAAAGCAGAGGAGAAGTAGATCCCACAACTTGATGAGAAAATGGCAAAGTCACATTACAAAAAGCATGTACTTTGGATGATCTTTGGAAACATTTAGCACTGTCTACCCACAGACCATGACTAATTACATTTTTCTTTTATGGGAAATATATTCAACTTCTTTGCAAAAGCTTATGTCATTATGTCATCAGTTATTAAACCAGAATTTTGTCATTTAAAGTGGTGAATAAGATTCTTGGATGCAGTAACTTCACAGGATAAGTGCAATACAAACTCCTGTTCAAAAAGAGGTAGATTTTTTTCTCTTCTACTTTCTTTTTTATCTTCTTTCCTTCACTTTCTAATAATTCAGCAATAAAGTCATCAGGTATGTAAGAAAAAGGTGGGTGTCTTTTGGTGGAAAATCAACTTGTGATAACCTAGAGGGGAAAATCAGAGCTCAGATGTGATGAGAGAGGCAGAGGAGAGGGGCAAATGGGCATGGAATTTTAGAGACTGATAAAGGCTAGAGGATTGTCCAGGTATGAGAGCAGTCTGATATGGGTGCCCAAGCAGGATGAGGGGTCTGTCTGTACAGGGAAGAAATGATGACAAAAATTGAGGCTGCTTCCAAACAGGGGGATTTATCTAATGAGTAAATGATGCAAGGACAATGGAAGTCTGGTTTCTCACTGTCAGAAAAGAGAGTAGCAAATACATAAAGGTTTAAAACTGTAATGAACCCAGTTGTGTTGGAAGAGAGTAGAATGTATCAGCATGAACTCAGGGCTCTCAACATATAGGGAAAATTTAGAAATGAATCTGTCTCTGGGAGTGGATGGTGATGTCCAAATATCCATGAGCAATGAGATCCTAGAAGCAGTGATAGCCCAATAGAAATGATCACGCCTACCATGCTCCATTAAAAGGAAGCAAAACTCTTTAAGGAAATGGCTGACTTGAGGGCTAGAGTACAGAAAGTACTAGATAAACCAGAACATATTTTTTCTACCAAAAAGCAAAAAGGTGCTTAAAGATTTATGGGGGCATATCAAAAATACATAAAAGCAATGGTGAATGGATTCTTACCAGGCAAATCAGGATCAATTTCAGCATCGACTTAGTGAAGGCAACAGATTTATAGTAGTCAAGAAAATAGGGAGCTGTGAGTCCATATGGATGTAAGTGAATGAACTGTTAATGAGGAACAAGATATTATATATTTTTAAATATCCCCTCACAATCTGCTGAAAACAAAGAAGGTTAATTTTATGGTGGCATAGTCTGGCAGGCATCATGTTAATAAAGTCATCAGGTGAACATTATCAGAAATGGAATGAATTTAATCATGTGCCACCTCATGGGATGAAATAGAAGGAGGCAATGTCACTATCCTACTGTTTCTGTCAAACATACATGGCCTAAATCTAATCTTAAGATATAGCAAAGAAACACAAATTGAGGAACAGCATACAAATTAGCTGGTCTGTAATCTTTCCAAATGTCAAAGTCAGGGAAGTAAAAAAATGACTGAAGAACTGGTCCAAACTGCAAAAGAAAAAAGAAAGTGACAACTATGGCAATCATGGAGGTGTGACATTCAAACTCTTCCTTACCTGCTGTGAGAAAACCAACCAGCTAAGAGACACTAGCTACAGTTCTTTCAGGATCCACTGCACATTTAGGCTAAGGCCAGGTTCTTCCTGCAGCCAACTCCAAAGTCTCCCACATTAGCTTTCAAAGACCAATGACTTGAGTTAGTTTCCCCAAGAAGCAGAATTTAAAATAAAGACTAATATGCAGGAGATTTTTAAGAGAGTTTTGGGACCAACATTATGTAACAAAAGGAAAGACACCAGAAAAGTGAACTACAATGCATTTGTTCATTAAAATTTATTGTATCACAAGCAGTAAATAGGCATCCACGATAAAAGGACAAAATGCAGTACTGTCTAATACAGAGTCATGAAAAATGTCCTTGAGAGGAGTCATTGTCTTGCTTTCCACTATGACACCTCCCATCAGTAGAAACAGGGCATTTTTATATGTCTTAGGAATTTAATAATAAAGCACTTAAACAGAACATTATAGTACATCATTGAATTTATCTGAGATTCAAAATATAACATAGAATTAACCTTGCAGAGAGTATATATGACTATAATCAGAAAATTCAAAACTATTTTGGAGAATGCTTTGTGCAGATGCTGACTAAATTCTAAGAGATTACACGGGAGAACCAATTAAGATTGAAATCTGGAAAACTTCCAAAATCCAAAATTTGAATTAAACTACAATGAAGTTCCAAACCATGCAAAGAAGAAATGGAGATAATAGGACTGGGAGATAATAGAACCGTGTCCATCACCCCAGTTTACCCGGTTCCAGCACACAAGCCTGCTCACTCTTCGCCCAACACATCAAGCATACTCTGGTTCCTAGCATTCGCTATTCTGCCTGAAATAACACTCCCTCAGTACACTCGTAGTTTGTTCCTTCACTTTTTCAAGTCTTCACCTAAATGTTCACATCTCTTTTAGCCTTTCCTTAAAACCATATTTAAAATTACAAGGCTTGCACTAAACCTAAATGCCCCATTCCATTCCCATGGTTTATTTTTCTCAAATGAAGAAACAAATTATGTTTTTTATTTGTTTTTTTTTTAACTTTCTATTGCTCCACCAAATAAATTAAGTTTATTTCAGTAGGAATATTTTTGTTTTGTTTACTACTTTATCCCAGAATCTGTTAAGTACTCAATAAATGGTTGAATAACCCTACATCACTGTAGCATTTAAATCATTTTTTGAGTGGCATTCAAAAAAAAGGGCAACTCACATGTCTTTAAATCACAAAACTGAGAATTAATATTTGTGGACAAAGTATATTAATTTAAAAATGAAACAGATAATCTAACAGAAGATCTTCCTATTGTAAAATAAGGACAAGTTCCATTACTAATTAATTAGTCCCCAGAAATGTTTGGCAATGCCAGCTTACTAGAAGCACAAGAGAAAGTAAAAATCCAGTTCCCCAAGTGTGCTTCTCCTCAGAGAATGGGCAAGGTTTGAAATTTCGATGTAAATAACTAAAATTCAAAAAGTATCTTATCCGTTGAACAAATACTTTTTTAAACTATCAGGGGAGAGAGTCCCAAACCTCTAAAGGCCATGATGCAAAGAACTATATACAATACTTTCATTGGAGTTTTCATCTTGACTATAAATATGAGTTTTGAAGCTGGAGAGAAAATATCATTTAAGATTCACTCTTTGCAACTCGTGGCAGGATATAAATTTGCCCAACAAATTCAGAAGTCCTGCACATGCTTCTCACCCTGTGGGGTGGTAGGATATTTCCCCTTCCTGACCATTCTTTTCAGCACTTATCTAAGGAATGAGTTAAAACTGGATATCATATTGCAACAAGTGCCAGAATGTCTGCATAAAGGGATTTATTGGCAAGTGTTTTCTCTTGCTCTAAACAATGTAAATATTTGATTAGAATAAAATGCAGGTGGAGAACCTTGAAAATAAACTCTCTGTATATCCCCATGTCTTAGAAAATATTTTCATCTAGTTTCCTGGTAATTTTTAAATATTATTGAATAATGTTTACAAAAACTCTGAACATTTCATGTGAAATATGTAACTGATAAATTTCTGGTGGAATTATTATAAATGCTATGGTTTTTTTGCTTCTATAGAGAAAACATGGCAAACCTCCTAATCTGCTGTATCTTATCTCCTCTTACATCTTACTCTCAGTTTCACTAGTTTACTATGCTTTGGTCTGATGTAAAATAACTCTTCTTTCAATAACAAAACCATACATAATGTGTGTGCTTTTTATTTATTGTCCTTATAGGATCATCTATGAACAGTGGCATTATACAGTTAGTATCTCCTATAAATACTTTAACAAGAGACCCAGACAATGTGGCACTGATATTGATTTGATATACCATGATTAGGGTCTCAGTGTCTGGGAAGATAACAAAGTGTGATAGCTGAGAACAGGACGTGAGGAACTAGGACAGGTCAGAGTGTAGAGGACAAAAGTAAAATGAATTTTAAAAATCTGCCAAGCAAATACAAAAAAGTTATATAACCACTAAGACCTGTGCAAATGAGTAAATATTTTTTCAAAAAAACATTCAGCAGAGTAATTTCTGAACATCCCACAGGTATGGTTAGATTTGAAACATTAATATCAATTACATCTTATATTACTATTAATATTATTGTTCTTCCTATTTTCACTTATGACTATATTTTGTACTAAGTATCTCTACTAAGTGCAATCTGATTATTCTCAACCTGAAGACATTTCGTCTGCTTTTCTAGAATTGTTTGGGAATGACAAGTTTCGCTACCATCATAGCTTCCTGTGTCCAGACCAGACAACACAACTTCAGTTGAAAAACTTCATAGGATTTTCCACAACAAAAATCCTAAGTAAGCATTTTGTGAATTGTTCTACACAATCAAAGAAGATAAGGTAGAATCTTTATCCAACAGAACAAAAACCAACAAACAAAAACCTCCAATAATCTGAGAAGGGATGGTTCTGATCATCCAGTGCCAGCATCTATGATGTGATTGATATGGGCAGTAAATAAACTGAAATGACAAGTTGCAAGCAGACATGACAGACACATTCTGCATAGCCCCGTAGCAATGAGAATGAGAAAATATCAGTCTTTCCATTTTAGGGGCCAAATGTGGTGGGCAAGGATTGAGTTTTAAAAGATGAGATGCATAAAATTTAATATGATTCAACAATAAAAAATAAGGAGGAGGTTCGAGGAGTGAGTATATAGCAGGATATTCATTGTTTCAAGATTGTTCCCATAGAAAATGCCTAGGATGGGTATTTTTAAGGTGCTTCCCACAAGTGTAAAAGAGAGAAAAAATACCAAGCATAGAAAACGCTAAGGGAAAACAGTACAGAAACTTACACATGAATAAAAACTTTTCTCTATAAATTTTTTTGCAGCAAAATTGGCCAAGCCTAGCCACCTTCAACAATCCAGTCCCTTAAACAGTGACTCTTCCTAAGGTCAGTTGCTCTTGTTCACATGTTCATATAGAAGTGAATCAAAAAGTTTAACCAAGTGATGGAGCTGAATCCAGCTGGATTGATAGAGAGGAAGCATTTTCAATTTAACAACATGTATTACGGAAAGTCTTTTAAAAAACATATATCCTGGAACCAGAAAGTCCCTTTTAATCATCACTTTTTAACACCATGGGAACAAAGAGGATACTGTCTGTGCTCTGTCCCCCAAAGAGAAATGCTTAATGTGACTTGCACTTCTTGTATTTTTACCACTATAACTAATCAGAATAAATTGGACTTTTCAGAATTCTTTAGAAATAACTTTCATGTACACTGAATTGCACATAAAATACCCTATATGGTAACCAGATGAAGATATACACAAATAGACATTGTTATGTCAAAATTTGAATACCTTATGTGTTATCCAGCAGCATAAGCCTATTTAATGTTTGCCCAAAATCATGAGTTTTCTTTTATTCTTTATGTGCATCCTATTAAAATGAAACAATCCTGTTCAAGAACAAGTTCTGAAATTTACTATGTTATTTTAGCAGAAAACTCATGGTTTACTACTTTCTCAAAAAATGGTAAAGAAATTTGGTATTTCCAGGAAAAATTATCATTCTCCACGAAACTTCAATAATTGGTGTCATCTCCATTATTTCCAGACAAATGAATGCATCCAGGAGAGAAACTACCAACTCTGTTAGCCACTTTATCCTCCTGGGCTTTCCCTCAAGCCCAGAAATGCAGCACTTCTTCTTCGGACTCTTCTCAGTAACCTACACTCTGACTCTGATGGGAAACACAGCCATAGCCTGTGCTGTGCAGTGGGATCGGCGCCTTCACACCCCCATGTACATCCTCCTGGGGAATTTCTCTTTCTTGGAAATGTGTTATGTCTCCACGACCGTCCCTAACATGTTGGCCAACTTCCTCTCCACAAGCAAGTCCATCTCCTTTGTGGGTTGTTTCACACAGTTTTATTTCTTCTTCTCTTTTGGGTGTGATGAAGCCCTCTACCTTTGCATCATGGCCTTTGATAGGTGCCTGGCCATCTGCCGTCCCCTGCATTATCCACGTATCATGACTAAAGAGCTATACACTGGTCTCGTCATCTTCGCTTGGTCAGGTGGGTTCATTCTCTACATAACCCCAGTTGCTCTCATTTCACAGTTGCCTTATTGTGGCCCAAACATCATCAATCATTTCATATGTGATCCTGTACCTTTGATGATGCTGTCCTGTTCTGTAGATACCACAACACAGTTTATTTACTCTACTTTCAATGTTATCTTCATGATTGGCACTTTTCTCTTTATCCTTTGCTCCTACGCTCTGGTGATTCTGACTGTGCTACAGATGTCCTCAGCTGCAAGCAAACGCAAAGCATTCTCCACTTGTGCTTCTCATCTGACTGTTGTGGTCCTGTTTTTTGCCCCTCTTACAGTGATGTATGTTAGCCCTGGTTCAGGACATCCAGCAAAAATACAAAAATTTGTGACCTTGTTTTATTCTGTGGTAACACCACTCTGTAATCCTCTAATTTATAGCCTTAGGAATAAGGAGATGAAAGCTGCTTTAAGGAAAATCTTCATGACTGAACAAGCCACTCACAAAAACATAAATGAACACAAAACTCTATCTCTTAGGTGTAACCACTAATAAGATATGTGTGATTACTATTATTAGGACATTATTATTATAGAAGTACCCATGATCATCCTAAACATCACTCACACAAGGTGCTTTAGTCTTATTTAATAACATGTCAGCATGTGAAATAGATTTATGTTAAAATTATAACAAAAAGTGGCATGTTTCTTAAGATAAATCAGTCCTTCTCTATATAATTCATTTCCTGAAAAAAAAGACAGTAGAAATCTGCTTTACATACCCCTATAATAGAAATCATAGATGTTTTTAGTGATTAACACTAAAAGACAGAAAGAAATATTGACTAAAAAAGAAGACTCATGTTTGAGTTTCACCTTGTCAGACTGTTCTCATCCTGCCAGCTCCATAGAAAAACAGTCATCTTTAAGGATCTCCAAGGAACAAGAATCTAACTAACTAAACTGCATAGGAAGTGATTTTTCAGAAAAATCACAAGATAAGGATTAGTAATTTAAAGTGACTTAGTTACCTAGAATATAGTTAAGACAAAGCTAAATATAAAGAACCAGCATTACTCAGGACTTTGCATGCTTTGGTGAAAACCAGGGTATTGTATACTTCAATATTGGGTTTAGCATTAGCATTGTGTGACTTACTCAACTACTTCCATAAACACTCAAAATTTCTTAATAAAACATTTTAACTAACATAGTTGTTTAAACTATGGACTTTATTTTATTCTGTGACTGCTTTTTTCCAAACATAAATACCCAAAGCCTAATGAAAAGAAATAAGTACAAAATGCAATTTACAAATTTTAATTAACCTCCCAGAAGTCACTTGCTCCACAATGTGAGGGACAACAGCAATGGAATTTTCTTTCATAAAAAACCAGGGTTGAGAATATTTTCTGGGATTAAGAAGCAGGATTTCTATGAGTTATGGAAAAAGCTGTAGTTGTCCTTATTCTGCTTCACTCAAGAAATATCAATTAAATAATTTAACAAATGCCTGAAAAAATGATAATACAGGAATAAAAGATAAGCAAGTTAGAATTTCATCCAACCTATGCACAGTGATAGATGAAAAGTGCTGAAAATGTTAGCGCTGAGATTGAATTCAAGAGCATAGGTATCGGGTGAAAGCCTGTTATACAGGTTCCTAAATTGCTGTCAAAGCATTACATTAATCACAGAGTTTTAATGGTTATTTCTAAATTCACAGATGGTGAGCTCTCTGTATATAACCCAGTAGTTCCCTGGAACTTTGGTTATCAGGGTGACACCTGAGGCTCAAGAGTTAAAATTCTGCAGCTTTGAAAGTCAGCATTACTCCATACTGCAACTGTTAAAGAAGCTGAAAAAGAGATCAGACTTCAATTAGAGGTATGAACGAAAAAGACTAAGTTAGGACTAAGGTAAATTGGAATAAAAGATAATGGATGATATTGACTATAGTTTAAAATGTCAATTTCTATGTGAAACCAAAGGAAGAGATGCTGATTTGGAACAAAATGTGTATTATCTGTAGCACAATGTCTAATTTAAATTGTGTGGTCAGTTTGTTAAAAGAACATAGTTACCTGAAACCTAGAACGGGCAAGGAGATCTTATTTTGTATAGGTTAATATAATACCCTGAAAAATCCCAGAGTATTTGGGACAATAAAGAAAAATGTATTTACAAAGGCCTGTTGAGGGTCTGATGAAAAATGGGGAACTATTAAACTTCCCCACCTGGGGAATTCTGATATTCTCACAAGCATTAAATGCTTCAATAAGCCAATTTATTAAGTCAAGCCTTTGAACTTGGGCCTGCCTTTATGAAATTTATTTCTACAAAGGAGAAGCTAAGCCTACTTATGCCTAAGAATTAGCCTCAAAGAACCTCTTTTGTTTCTCAGATATGGCCTCTCTCTCTCAGCTAACTCTGCAAATAAACTCACTAACCTCCCCACTATGTGGGACATAACTTCCAGGGGTGTAAATCTGACCAGCAGTGTGGGAAATGACTCCTAGGGATGAGCCTGAACATGGCATCGTGAGATTGAGAATGCCTTCTTGACCAAAAGGGGGAAAAGAAATGAAACAAAGTTTCAGTGGCTTGGGTATTTCAAATAAAGTCAAGTGGTCACTCTGGAGGTTATTCTTATGCATCATACATATTTTCCTTTTTAGTTTCTAGTGTATTGGAATTGCTAGAAGTGGAGTTGCAATGGTAGTTCAGTGGTAAAATTTTCTCCTGCTATGCGGGAGACCTAGGTTCAATTCCAGGTGCATGCACTTCCCAACCCCCCACCCCAGCCTGGAAAAGAAAAATTCAACAAATGGTGCTGCAATAATGGGATACTCACGTGGAAAATGAATGAAATGTGACCCCTGCAATATAGAATACAAAAAAAAAAGGAGAACTGCTAAAAGGAAATACCTGAAACTGTTGAACTGTAATCTGATAGACTGGATTTTGATGATGGTTGTATAACAATATAGATTTATTGTGTGACCCCGTGATTATGAAAACCTTGTGACTGACACTTCCTTTATCCAGTGCATGGGCATATGAGTAATACAATAAAGAGAGACTTCCGGAGAAGATGGCGGCTTAGTAAGACGCGCGGGTCTTAGTTCCTCCTCCAGAAAAGCAACTAAAGAAACAGAAACAATACGAAACAGCTCCCGGAGTCACAACAGAGACCAAAAAGACAGCGTACCCCATTCTGGAACAGCTGAACGGGCAGGGAGAATCTGCTGCGGTGAGATACCCGAGGGGCGCGCATTTTCCCGGCCGGGGCAGCTGGCGACTGGGGTCCCCTCCACGCACGTGGCTCCCCGGTCTGACTGGGAACGTTGGATAGCGGGGCCCTCCCGTCACACTTGGCGTTTCGGGCCAGCTGGGCAATTAGGACCGGCACTCTCCCAAGCCGCAGCGGCCAGCGACCCCCGCCTCCACGCGCGGTTTCCCGGGCCGACTGCCGTGCAGACAGACGAGCGCCACGAGCGCCACCTACTGGGCAGGAAAAGAAAAACAGAGCCCAGAGATTTCACAGAAAAAGCTTTCAACCAGCTGGGTCCCACACCCAGGGAAATCTATCAAATGCCCAGACACCAGCAGAAAATAATGGATGACGCTCGGAAAATTGAAGATATGGCCCAGTCAAAGGAACAAACCAATAGTTCAAATGAGATACAGGAGCTGAGACAACTAATGCTGAATATACGAACAGAAATGGAAAAACTCTTCAAAAACCAAATCAATAAATTGAGGGAGGACATGAAGAAGACATGGGCTGAACAAAAAGAAGAAATAGAAAATCTGAAAAAACAAATCACAGAACTTATGGGAGTGAAGGACAAAGAAGAAAAAATGGAAAAAACAATGGATACCTACAATGGTAGATCTAAAGAGACAGAAGCTACAATTAGTGAACTGGAGGATGGAACATCTGAATTCCAAAAAGAAACAGAAACTATAGGGAAAAGAATGGAAAAACTTGAGCAGGGGATCAGGGAACTGAATGACAATATGAAGCGCACAAATATACGTGTTGTGGGTGTCCCAGAAGGAGAAGAGAAGGGAAAAGGAGGAGAAAAACTAATGGAAGAAATTATCACTGAAAATTTCCCAACTCTTATGAAAGACCTAGATTTGCAGATCCAAGAAGTGCAGCGCACCCCAAAGAGAATAGACCCAAATAGGCATTCTCCAAGACACTTACTAGTTAGAATGTCAGAGGTCAAAGAGAAAGAGAGGCTCTTGAAAGCAGCAAGAGAAAAACAATCTGCCACATACAAGGGAAACCCAATAAGACTATGTGTAGATTTCTCAGCAGAAACCATGGAAGCTAGAAGACAGTGGGATGATATATTTAAATTACTAAAAGAGAAAAACTGCCAACCAAGACTCCTATATCCAGCAAAATTGTCCTTCAAAAATGAAGGAGAAATTAAAACATTTATAGACAAAAAGTCACTGAGAGAATTTGTGACCAAGAGACCAGCTCTGCAAGAAATACTAAAGGGAGCACTAGAGTCAGATACGAAAAGACAGAAGAGAGAGGTATGGAGTAAAGTGTAGAAAGAAGGAAAATCAGATATGATATATATAATACAAAAGCCAAAATGGTAGAGGAAAATATTATCCAAACAGTAATAATACTAAATTTAATGGACTGAATTTCCCAATCAAAAGACACAGAATGGCAGAATGGATTACTACCCAGCAATACCACTGCTAGGTATCTACTCAAAGGACTTAAGGGCAAAGACACAGACGGACATTTGCACACCGGTGTTTATAGCAGCATTATCTACAATTGCAAAGAGATGGAAACAGCCAAAATGTTCATCAACAGACGAGTGGCTAAACAAACTGTGGCGTATACCTACAATGGAATATTATGCAGCTTTAAGACAGACTAAACTTATGAAGCATGTAATAACATGGATGGACCTAGAGAACATTATGCTGAGTGAGTCTAGCCCAAAACTAAAGGACAAATACTGTAAGGTCCCACTGATGTGAACCGACATTCGAGAATCAGCTTGGAATATATCATTGGTAACAGAGACCAGCAGGAGTTAGAAACAGGGTAAGATAATGGGTAATTGGAGCTGAAGGGATACAGACTGTGCAACAGGACTAGATACAAAAAACTCAAAAATGGACAGCACAATAATACCTAAGTGTAATGTAACTAGGTTGGAACACTGAATGAAGCTGCACCTGAAATATGGTTTTTTGTTTGTTTGTTTGTTTGTGTGTTTGTATCTTTTGTTTTTGTTTTTTCTTTTTCCTTTATATATATATATATATTATTAGTATTATTATTTTAATTCTCTTCTCTATATTAACGTTCTATATCTTTTTCTGCTGTTTTGCTAGTTCTTTTCCTAAATCGATGCAAATGTACTAAGAAATGATGATCATACATCTATGTGATGATACTAAGAATTACTGAGTGCATTTGTAGAATGGAATGATTTCTAAATGTTGTGTTAATTTCTTTTCTTTTTTTTTGATTAATAAAAAAATTTAAAAAAAATACAATAAAGACAAACAAATACATAAATAATAGGGGAGGGACATGTGGTATAGGATGTTTCAGATGTTCCTTTTATATTTACTTTTGCTTTTTTCTTAGAGAAATTAAAAGTTTCTAAAATTGATAATGGTGATGAATGCACAACTAATGATGATAATGTGAGCAATTGATTGGATACTTTGGATGGATTATTCAGTGACTGAATATATCTCAGTAAAATTGGATTTTAGGAAATATCCTTTCATTCTAGAGGGTGCAAAGCTTTCTCCCTTCTGAAACAGTTTTTTCCTGGATGGAGTTCTACCTCTGCAGAGCCTCTCCCTGTGCCAATAGCCTCATGATTACAGAATGCCTGATTTACTAACATGGGTTCCAGAAAAAGAAAGTATAACTGTGAGTGCATGATCACAGCATTCACTGGACCTATCTTAGACTGCATCACCTGGAAGCAGTCTACTCAATAGGACATTTTCTGATGTATTACTAAAAGCTAACCAAGGTCCTTAGAAAACAAAATGTAGAGTTGCCTTATAACCTGGAAATCCTTCTACTCAGTATATACTCAGAAGATCTGAAATCAGGGATGTGAATAGACATGCACACCAACATTCATAGTGGTGTTATCCGTAACTGCCAATAAATGGAAACAACACAGGTGTCTATCAACAAGTGAATGGATAAACAACATGTGGTATATATATACAATGGAATACTACTCACCAGTAAAAGGAAGGAATTCCTGAAGTACAAGATAACATTGATGAAACTTGAGGACATAATGCTGAGTGAAATAAGCTAGAGACAAAAGGACCAATATTGTATAATTTCAGTAAAATGAACTAATAAAAATATGTAAATTCATAATCTTAAAATCTAAAATACAGGTTCCCAAGAAATAGAATGATACAAGAGTATGAGGAGCAGATGCTTCATAAGTACAGAAATTTTAAACTAGTTAGAACTTAAAAGTTTGGAATTGGATACAGGTGACAGTAACAAGTTATTGGGACTATTAGTAATAGTGCTAAACCATCTGTGAAAGAGGTTGTAAGGAGTTGTTAAGAAGTCATGTATGCAACCAGGAGGAAAGTTAGAGGTTAAAATATGGGAATGCATAGCACAATGACCTTGGGGTGGATGATGTCTGTGATTAATCCCACAAAATAAATATATTCTTTCATGAACAAGGACAAATATATGACACTTCTACAAAGAGTTAATAATAGAGTTGTATATGGGAAAAAAGTGTACCTATTGCAAAGTACAGACTATACTTAATAGTAATGACTTAATATTTTTTCATCAACAGTAACAAATGTACTACACCAATATTAGGGAGTCAACATTAGGGGGGGGTGTAAAGAGTATGTGGTTTTGTAGGTTTTTTTATGTTTATATTTCATTTATCTTTTTGAAGTAATGAAAACATTCTAAAAATTGATTGCAGTGAAGATTGCACTAAAAATTGATTGCAGTGAAGATTGCACTACCACGTGATATTTGAGTCATTGATTATAATCTTTGGATTATGTAGTAGTGTGTGAACATATCTCAATAAAATTAGCATTAAAAAAGATAACTAATGTTTCTCAACCTCAGCATTGTTGACATTTGGATTGGGTGATGGTCTGCTGTGGGTAGCTGTCCTGTTCACTGTAGCATGTTTAGTAGTATCCTTGGTCTCTATCCACTAGATAACACTAGCAGTGCCTCCAGGTGTGACAGAAATTTCTTCTGACATTGCAAAATATCTCATGGAGGGGTGAGGGAGAGGGGGCTGCCAAGAAACACTAGGGTAGCAGTGACATTAGCTTGGGGATGATGCTTTGCAAACTCTGGGCTTTGTCCTCCACCATGTGTGAGTGTGTATACTTATTTAATCACCAGTCAAAAAAGGGGGCTGTACTCCCAATAACCAAAATACAAAAGTCTGGCAACCAAGAAGTTGAAGTAATTTTGACTCCTCTCACCATAATTCCTAGTGATCCATTTGTGAAATCTGTTCTTGCTGCTTCTATGACATTATCAGCTGCTGGCTAAATCATGTATCCATATCTCACACTCTGTACAAAAATTCACTCAAAATGGATCAAAGACCATAAAACTTTGAGAAGAAAATGTAGGGAAAATCTTATAAATCTTGTGATGGGAAGTTTCCTAGACCTTACACCCAAATGGGCATGAAAAATGAAAAAGAGAAATAAATCAATGGGATCTCCTCAAAATTGAACACTTTTGTGCATCAAAGAACTTTGTCAGAAAGTAAAAAGGCAGCCTAAACAGCAGGAGATCATATTTGGAAACCACATATCAGATAAGGGTTTAGGATCCAGAATATATAAAAAGGTTCTAAAACTCAACAACAACAACAACAAAAAAAACAATTTTAAAATGGGCAAAAGACAAGAACAGACACTTTTCAGAAGACAAAATACAAACGGATAAAAGGTACATGAAAAGATGCTCAACACCACTGGCTATTAGAGACATGCAAATCAAAGCAGAAAGAGATATTATCTCACATCCACTAGACTGACCATTATAAAAAAAAGACAGAAAACAACAAGTGCTAGAGAGTATATGGAGAAAGAGGCACATTTATCCAATTTGGTGGGAATGTAAAATAGTACACATGCTCTGGAAGGTAGTTTGGTGATCCTCAAGATGCTAAGTATAGAATTGCCATATGATCCAGCTTTCTCATTACTAGGTATATATTCAGAGGAACTGAAGGCAAGGACACAAACAGACCTTTGCACACCAGTGTTTATAACAGCATTATTTGCAATTGCCAAGAGATGAAAACAGCCCAAATGTCGAACAGACTAGAGGCTAAACAAGCTGTGGTATATGCATATGTGCAGTTGTAAGACAGAATAAAGTCATGAAGCATGTAACAATGTAGATGAACATGAGAACATTATGCTGAGTAAAATTAGTCAGAAACAAAAGGACAAATACTGTATTGTCTCACTAACATGAACTAGCATAAATGAATAAAATTTGAGAGTTAAAGTTAAGAACACAGTTTATCAGGAGATAAAATGAGGGAAGAGATTGGGTGCTGAAGGAATACCAATGGTGCAACAGGACTAATTGTAAAATTCAGAACTGGACAGCAAAATATTATCTGATAGTAACACAATAATATAAGAACTTTAAGTAAGGCTGAAAGTGAGTATGGTTGAGGAAAAAGGGCTGGGGGAATGTAAGACACCAGAAGAAAGGGGATAAAGGCTGAGATGGTAAAACTTGGGAATGTCTAGAGTAAACAATGATGGTTATTAAGTGTCTAAATACAAAAAGATTTTTGCATGAGGGAGAACATCTGCATGTCAACATTGCAAGGTATTGAAAATTGGATGTTATACAGGAAAACGTACACTCTATGCAATATAGGGTTTATAGTCAACAGTAACATTGTAATATGCTTCTACTGAATGTAACAAAGCCATTATGCCAAAACTAAATTTTGACAATGGGGAATAAGGTAGGGGGGATTTCTTTGTGGAAGAAAAGGAAATGTCTTCATATAAATTATGGTGGTGAAGGCATGTCTATTTACATAGATTGGATTGTAAGATGTACTAATTAAACTGCTCAAAAATGAACAGACAGGGGGCAGGCCATGGTGGCTCAGCAGGCAGAGTTCTTGCCTGCCATGCCGGAGACTGAATTCAATTCCTGGTGCCTGGCCATGCTAAAAAAAATAATAATAATAAAGAACAGGGAGGGTGCATGGGTGGTAGAATGCTCACATTCCATGCGGAGGACCTGGGTTTGATTCCCAGACCATGCATCCAAAAAGAAAAAAAATGAACAGAGAGAAGTTCTGGAGAAAATGTGGAGGAAGAAATGAACCTATTACTGTTAGTAGGCAAGCTGAGAGGTGCAGCCCCTCTGGAGGGCAGTGTGGTGGTTCCACACGAGGCTGGAGGTGGGGTTGCCATATGATGCTGAAATCCCGTTGCTCGGTATACACCTGGAGGAACTGAATGTGGTGACAGGAATGAATATTTGCACACTGATGTTTATAGTGGCAGTGTTCATGATTTGCAGTGGGTAGAGGAGGCCTACGGGTACAACGACTGAGGGATAGAAGAGGGAACTGTGGTGTATATATACAATGGATACTGAGCGCCTGAAAGAAGGAATGAAGATGTGAGACATGCAACTAAGTGAAAGAACCTTAAGGACAGTGTGCAAAATGAAATGGCATAAAAAAGATAAATATTATTATGCCTCACTCATATGGGCTATCTTTAATATACAAATCAGAGAACTGAAGTCAAGAGTATGGGTTATCAGGTTGGAGCCTATACTGTAAAGGGTACTATATTGTGAGCTCTTATAGCAGTCACATATAATCAGGAGGTGTAACCGTTATTTCTAAATTCTGAGATTCTGAGGTATTTCTGTATAACCCGGTCATTCCCTGAAACCTGGGAACACCTCAGCCTCTGAGTTAGAGCCCTGAAGCTATGAAAGTCAGCACTACCTTATGTAGCAACTGTTCAGAAATTTGAAAAACTGACCAGACTCAGACTAGAGATATGAATGAAGCTCATCTGAATAGGACTACAGAATACAAGGTAAAGGATGATATGGCCCATAGTTTTAGACTTCAGCTTCTGTGTGAGACCTAAGGGAAAGATCTTTATTTGGTGCAAAATTTCATTTTGGTAACACATTATCTAATTTCACTTGCACAGTCAGTTTATTTGAACACCATAATTAAATGGAATCTTGAATAGGACGTGAGACCTTGTCAGTTTGTACAGGTTAGTGTGATGCCCCGATACATCACAAAGTAATTTGGGCAAAGATATAAAAACATATTTGCAAAATCCCCTGGGGGACTGGGGAAAAAGGAAGAAATATTCAACATCCCCATCTGGGGAATCCCTCATATTCTTGTAAGCAGTGGGGACAAACAATTCAATAGGCTGAGCCCTGGATCTTGTGATTCACCCACATGAAACTTATTTCTGCAAAGGAGAAGCTAAGCTTATTTATAATTATGGCTAAGAGTCAGCCCTAAAAAACATCTTTTTTTTGCTCAGATATGGCCTCTGTCTCTAAACCAACTCGGCATGTGAATTCACTGCCCTCACCCCTTTGTGAGACATGATTTCCAGGGGTGTAAATCTCCCTGGAAACATGGGACAGGACTCCCAAGATGAGCTGGGACCTGGCATTATGGGATTGAAAAAGTCTTATTGACAAAAAGGGGGGAGAGAGAAATGAGAAAAAAAATGAAGTCTCAGTGGCTGAGAGATTTCAGAGCCAAGCAGGTACCCTGGAGATTATTCTCATGCATTTTGTAGATATCCCTTTTTAGTTTGTAGTATATTAGAATGTCTGGAGAGAAGTACCTGAAACTGTTGAACTGTGTCCCAGTATCTGTGACTCTTGAGGTGATTCTATAATGATATAGCTTTTACAATGCAAACACATGTGATTGCAAAAATATTGTGTCTGGTGTTCCTTTTATCCATGGTATGGACAGATGAGTTAAAAAATAAGGATAAAAAGTAAATAAATAATGGGGGGTAAAGGGTAAAAAATCACATAGATTGAAATACTAGTAGTCAATGAGAGGGAGGGGTAAGGGGTATGGGATGTATAAGTTTTTCTTTTGTCTTTTTTAGTTCTTTTTATGGTGATGCAAACATTCTAAAATTGATCACGGTGATGAATACATAACTATGTGATGATATTGTGAGCCTTTGAATATATACTATGGATGGACTAAAGATTTCTCAGTAAAAAATATTTTAAAAAACTTAAAATACATTTGTAAAAAAAAAGCAGAAGCTGAGTAAAGTTAATGGATCTGAACTTAATACATCTGTAGTTGCTTGAAGGAACTGTAGAAAATGGACCATCAGATAAATTCCCTTAAGATTAAGGGGAGCTAGAACTCTCCGATAGAGAGTTGAGGCATGATTAGAATTAAGGTGGTCACTGGTTAATGGGCAAAGGGCAAATTCCAGGGATAAGGCAGGTTGTAGAGACAAAGTTAACCCTTATGAAAATGGCAGTAAACAGCCCATGGCTTTTATTGCCATTTTAAAATAGCATAAACAAAGAAGGAAGAAGGGAGAGAAAATAGCCAGGAAAAATTACAAAAGGAACAGAAAAACTATAAAAACAAACCCTTCCCATAGTGTGACATGCTTCTCCTCTTGCAAAAGTGTCCACATGTCATTCTTGCATGGTTCTAAATAAACTTTCTGCCTGTTTGCTTGATCTATGCTGGGCCCTTGAATTCTTTCTTGCAGCATAGCCAAGAACCTAGAAACTCAAATCTGGAAACATTGTGCCCCATGTTCCAGGAATTAATCTTTACATACTATAGTTAAGTCAGGGGAAGTCTAGGTACCCCCAAGGGAAAGTGAGGCATGACAGCAGGGATGAGTTCTCAGGAAATGGGAATAGTAGTCAACGATTGCTTTGTAGGTCCTTCAGCATTTTCAACAGCCAGTACAGCTAACCATCCACCCTGAAAAGAGAGAAATGACAAAAAAAAGGTATTCCCCATTGACAGATGGGGAAATTTAGTATTTAATTCCTGCTTCAGTTTGATTAACCACTGTTCCTCATTTAATTTCACTTTCCTTATTACTTCAAGGTAATTCCTTTTGCAATTCACCAGCTGAGGAAGCAGAATATTGACTACCCAAAGGTGACGGTTTCCTTTATGTATAATATTTTCCTTTAAAATGTTATTAGTTTTAACAATATCGAGGAAAAGTGTTCTCCTCACAAAACCTAGATGAAGAAGACACTCTTGATAAACTATGTAGTCATGGATATGAATAGGTAAAATTCACATTAGGTAAAATTTGGGGAATTTTGATTCCCCAAAATGAAATTAAAATAAATGCAAATATAATTGAGAAAAAATTGATAAATTTGATGAAGTAACTTTAATATTTTAGTGAGAAAAATTGCATGAATGAAGTGAATACATAAATGTCACATACAGGATAGATAAAGGATAACATCTATAAATTATAAATCATTCCTTCCACTCCACAAAATACTCAGAAAGAGAAAAATAAGTTAAATTTTTTGAATGAACAATCCATAAAAGAGGAAAAATGGCCAATAAAATTCTACTTGTTTTTATGTTCAGGCTAATTATTAAGAAAGTAAAAAACCATGCAAACAATGAGATGTTAAGACTGGAAAGTTTCTGGTCAGAACAGGAGGTATAAAATAATTCAGTGGGACAATTTGAAGATACATGTTCAAAAAGAGCTAAAAAATCAAATAGATTTTATCTAGCATTTCTATGTTGAGTAATCTAATCTAAGAGAACATCACTCCAGAGTTTTTTGCAATAGAAAAAATGCAAGCCATTTAAATGTCTAGCAATAGATAATTTGATAAATATGTTATGAAATTTCTAAGAGATGGAAACAGCTCACATGTCCATCAATGGATGAGTGAATAAAGAAAGAGAGCCATATACACATAATAGAATATTACACAGCTGTAAAACAGAATAAAGTCATGATGCATGAAACCTTGAGGATATTATGTTGATTGAAAATAAGCCAGAAATATAAAGGCAAATACTATATGGTGTCACTAATATAAACTAACTATAATGAGAAAACTCTGAGAAACTTAAAAACACTAAGTTTTAAGGGGATCGAAAGAGGGTAGAGATTGAAGGACAGAATGTTTAACAAGATAATTATAAAGATTCAGAAATGAATAGCACAATACTGTATCATGGTTGCACAATATTGTAAGTATAATGAACAAAGCTGAGTGTGAGTATGGTTGAAGAGGAAGCATAGGGGAATGTATAAGATCATAAGGAAAGACAGAATACAAAAACTGGGACTGCATAACTTAGCAAAACCTAGAATGGACAGTGACAGTGATAAGTGTACAAATAAGAAAGTTTTTACATTAGGGAGGACAAAGGAATGTCATCTTTGTGAGGTGTTAAAAATGGAATACTATATAGAAAAAAATACAATTAATGCAAACAAGGGTCTATAGTTAACAGCAACATTGTAATATTCTTCCACTGAATGTAACAAAAGCAATATACCAAAGCTAGAGGTCAGTAAGAGGGGGATATAAAGGAAGGGTATGGAATTTTTGTTGTTGTTTCTCCTTTTCTTTTCTTCCTCTTTTTTCTATTCTATTCTCTTTTTCTTACTTTGTGGAAGAAATAGAAATGTTCTCACAAAGATTCTGGGGGTGAATACATAACAATGTGCTTATATCAGGAGCTATTGACTGGACACTTAGGATGGATTGTATGATGTCTGAATAAACTGTTTAAAAAAACAAAGATAAAGATACAAATGCTGGAGAAGATGTGGAGCGAGAGATGTATCTTCTCACTGTTAGTAAGGATATAGGATGGTGTAGCCCTTCTGGAGGGCAGAATAAGGGTTCCACAAGAGGTTAAGTATAGGTTTGCCATAAGTTCCTTCAACCCTTTATTAGGTTTGTACTGGGAAGAACCGAAAACAAAGATATGAATAGGCATTTGCACAGGTGTTCATAGTGGCAGTGTTGTGATTCACAAATGACAGAGGTGGCCTAAGGAGACATAGACTGATGAGGAGAAGGGAGAACAGTGGTATGTACATACAACAGATTACTGAGTGGTGCAGAAAGAAATAAAGACATGAGGCATGCAGCTAGGTGGAAGAACCTTGAGGACATAATGTGGAATGAAATAAGCCAGAAAGGAAGGTCAAATATTGTATGCTTTTAATAATATAAACCCACTACACTAACCAAATTTTGAGAATTTTATTTGACAGCACTGATTATTGCAGGATACAAAGTGGGCAGAGATTGGGCAATTGATGATTAAGCAATACAAAATATTTGATAAGGCTCATTGGAAAAGTTCCTAGATTGGATGCTCTTACAGCAGTCACATTTATTCCTGAGTTTTAATTGTCATTTCTAAATTTTTAGATGCTATGTTCTTTGTGTATAACAAGGTAGTTCTCTGGAACTTTAGGTCTCTGTGTGAAACTTGAGTCTCTGAGTTAGAGTGCTGCAGCTTTGAAAGTTAGAATTACTCCATACAGACACTGTTAAAGAAGCTGAAAAAAAGACAGACTTAATTAGAGATATGAATGAAACGGACATGGTTAGAACTAAAGTAAATTAGAATAAGGGTGAAGGATGATATTTTTTTCTGTATGTTAAAACTTTAACTTCGGTGTGAGGCCAAAAGAAAAGCTGCTTATTTGGTACAAAATTTACATTTTCATAGCAAATTATCTAATTTAAGCTGTCTTGTCAGTTTATTTAAACAACCTAATTACATGGAACCTAGAGGACTTTGTTATTTTATACTGCTTAATGTAATACCCTAATACATGCTAGAGTATTTGGGGCAGAAAATTACAATGTATTTGCAAAGACCCTTCGAGTGACTGGTGAAAAATGTGGAACTATTAAATTTTCCCACATAGGAAATTCCTGATATTCTCTCAAGCCAAGCCATGAGTCTTGAGATTTGCCCTTATGAAATTTATTTCTTCAATGGTGAAGCTAAGCTTACTTATAACTACGCTTGAGTCACCCCCAGAGAACCTCTTTTGTTACTCTGTCTCAGCCAACTCTGTAAATACAATCACTAACGTTCCCACACACAAGACATGACTCCCAGGCATATAAGTCTCCCTGACAATGTGGGACATGAATCCCAGGGATGAGCCTGGTCCTTGCATCATGGGATTGAGAATGCCTTCTTCACCAAAAAAACGGGAAAAGAAAAGTAACAAAATAAAGTTATAGTGGCCAAGAGATTTCAAATAGACTCAAGAGGTCATTCTGGAACTTATTCTTGAAGTTATGCAAACTTCAAGAAGATATTATAAATTGCCACAGTATGCCAAGCCTCAAGCAACAGCATTCCTGAAACCCCTAAAGTATACCATGGGCTCTATCCAAGACCTAATAAAAGTTTTACTTTGTAAGTTTATTTTTTCAGAAATCTAAGGCCTCCAGATTGTTCCTGTGCCAGATAAACTCTGAAACCCAGAGGTACCAGATTCTCCAAGAACATAAACCAGTTTCATTCCTCTACCCCATAAGATCAACCTCCCCTTCCAACATGAGGAAATTAAAATGGTCATCACCCAGATATCCCTGATGATTGAGGGAATGATGATGGGAGGCTGGAGGTGTAACTGAGAAACTAGGATTTCACAAATGATTAGGACCACTAATTATATAGATGTTTCCCTTTAGCTTGTGGTGCATTATAATAGCCAGAAGAATATACCTAAAACTGTTTAACTGTAATCCAGTAGCCTCGATCTTTGATCATGATGGTAAAACTATATAGTATTTATTGCATAACCCTATGATGATAAAAACCTTGTGACTGACACACCATTTCTCCAGTATATGACTAGAGGAGTAATAAAATAAATACATGCATGAAGAAAACTGTAATAATAATAGGTTGGGAATATGAGGGAAAATACCTCTAAATAAACTATGGACAATAGTTATAGTACTACTTTAATAATATTTCATCAATTTTAACAAATATAACTATGATTAAAAAAATAACAATTACAAAAAACTGTTATCATCAACTGTAACAAATTTTCCACACCAATGCAAGGGTTGGTAGTTGGGTGGTATATGGGAATCCATGCGTGATGGTCCTATAATCTTACATTAGTGTTGTGTGTTTGTTACTACTGACAAAAGAATATTATAATTGTCTTATTAACTATAATCCATTGTTTACATTAGCTAATCATTTCTTGATCAGAAAGAAGGATTTTTTCTGTTTGCTTGTTCTTCTTTCACACTAAAATCATTTGTCTTACCTGACAGTGACTGAGCTTAGTATTCTCCTGGCACATTCAGGCTTGTGGACTTGGACCACTCCCAGGGCTTCACTGCCTGAGGCCAGCTATCTACTAAACTCACATGGAGCAGAAGTCAAACAATGAGCTCACTGGAGAAGTCACAGAAGTTTGGTTGCCATGGCAATTGTTGGAAGAGAACACAGAGAAGGGTAAAAGAGAAAGAAAAGAGAAGAAAGAAGACTGAAGGAAGAATTGAAGAGTAATAGTAAAAACAGGTAGAACCTAAAACTGGTTGAGAAATGTATACAAAACCTGTGGGGAAAACAACTTGTTCAGAAATGGTGACTTCCCAACAGCTTCCTGGAGTGATGTGGTTTCATGGAGGATGATTTCTGAGGTACATTTCAGTTTAGACTAAATGCAAAGGTATTTGGACAGATTTACAAGTATACAGACTATTTTAATACCAGAAAATCTATATTAAATTAGCTAGATAGCCACCAAGATGGCGGAGAAACAACAGATGTTTTCCACATGATAATCGTTGAGTTGAATGTCAAAATATTTTGAAATGGAATACAAATTCCTACATACCACAGGGGCTTTTCCAAAGTGCAAAAATTGTAATGTCCCTGAGTTAGGTGCTTAGGTAGAGCAGAAATGGTAGAAGAAACCTAGTTACTCCTTAGAGCATCACTATCGATATATGCTCTAAATTATTTCCAATATTGGTTTTTGGAGCATGGGCAGAGAGAATGTGCTACATTCAAACCCAAGGCTTCAGTGAGTTTCAGTTACATGATGAGGCTTATCCTATCTCCTTGTGGCTCTGGGCCAATGTGCACAAAATTGGAGAATAATGAGTATGGTCCTGAAGGGAATCACAAAGAGCTTAACTGAAGAAGGAAAATTCAGAAGCATCACCATCAGCATGGGAGGACAGTGTATTTACTTAATTAGCTAAAAATAATTGGTTATAAAATTCTGCTCTTGGTAAGTATTTTTGCCATAAAAGACTTCCTAGACTTCTGTCCTATACAATGACTGAATAAATAGATTGAGAGATCCTAAAGGCTAAGCTTAATTAATCTTGTATCTGGAGAATCTAAAAATCCAACACTACTAATGAGAAGTTAATCCAACTTCTCTTAATGAAGTTATACTGTACCAAGAGACCAACTCTAAAATAAAATTCATCCAGTAAGGTGCTTGAAGTGACAAAATTGCATAAGAAATAAGTCCAAATGGTGATGAGTATGATGTTCACTGGAAATAGCAGACTCCAGGTGTGGCCCTGATGCCTGGAGAGAGTGGAGTCGAGAAAAAGGTGGTCTCCTCAATGTCCCCTGAGATTGATTCAGAAAGAGGCAGGCCACTGCATAGGCCCTTGGAAATGGTGGGACTACCACTTTCTAAAGCTGAAGGATAAATAACTTTCAGACACTGAAATCCAATGGAGTTTGCCCTGCAGGTTTTCAGAACTGTTTGGGTCTTGCAACTCTTGTGACCTTTCCAATTTCTCCTTATGGAAATGAAAAGCTGTATCCTGTGAATGTCTTCCTTTGCATATTGACACCAGATAACTTGTTTTGAGATTCATAGGTCCACAGCCAGAAGAGAATTTTTTGCACCTTAATATTGTTTAAGGTGATGAATGTAGTTGACAAGGGGTGGAAATGTTGTAGTTAGATTCAGTTGTCAGCTTGGCTAGGTGAAGGTTCCTAGTTCTATTGCTGTGGACATGAGCCAATGGTATGTGAACCTCATCTGTTCCTGATTACATCTTCAGTCAGCTAGGAGGTGTGCCTGCTGCAGTGAATGATATTTGATTTAATTGGCTGGTGCTTAAATGAGAGCGCTCAGCATAGCACAGCCTAAGCAGCTCAGCATACCTCATCATAGCACAAGCAGCTCAGCCCAGGCCTTTGGAGATGCAGAAAGAAATCACCCCGGGGAAAGTTGTTGGAACACAGAAGCCTGGAGAGAAGGCCAGCAGAGATCACCCTGTGCCTTCCCATATAAGAAAGAACCTCAGATGAAAGTTAGCTGCCTTTCCTCTGAAGAACTAACAAAATAAGTCCCCTTTTATTAAAATCCAATCCGTCTCTAGTGTGTTGCATTCCAGCAGCTAGCAAAGTAGAACAGTAGAACAGGCTGGTGAATTGAGTGATGCAATGTGATTGGTCCTGCTGCTCCTGTGGCAGTGCCCCAAAGGAAAAAATAGCCAGGTAGATTTATATAATAATCACCTTTATGTAAAAATCAATGAGTACCTTTTATGAGCACCAACTTGTGTCAGTGCTGTAACAGGACTCCCAACCCTTGGAAATCAAAATTGTTTTTGAAAAGTATAAGTACATAAATGTTGGAGTTTCTTAACTGTCCTGACTCAATGTTCACTTTTTGCAAGTATCGGTACAAAAAAGGACCATAAATCTTATTGCTTGATCTATAAATATTTTAAATTATAGACAAAGTGTTATAGGCAATAATGTATAATTATTTTACAAAACCCACATATCTGTTCTCTGGATCCTGCAAGGGAATATCTATGAAACATTTACTTAAAAATCTTGTCAGAGTACCTTAGTCTGCACCTGTTTATTTGCTCCTATTTTCAGATGACAGGATGATGTAATTCAATGAGCTTTGGAAGAATCAGAGATGAAACATTAGAAATTAAGATTTAAAAATATTTCTTCTGGTAAAGCCTAAAATAAACTTATAATTCCAGGTGGATTACACAGTGTTCTCATGCAAAAATAGAATGACCCTTCCATATGATAAACTCAGAACAATGAGAAATGAATGAAGCAACTCTCTAAGAGAAACACATCTGCTCTTCAAATCAGGAGATGTTGAGGACGAATAGTATTCTCAGACAATGGAGGACAAGTTTCACCTCCTGAGGAGAAAGGCTGAATGACCAAATAGTCATGATTCACAGTGTCAACAAATTCCACTCAGATGTTCACATTCCAAGCTCCAGGGTCGCATATATTTTGAATATCTACAACTGTGTTATTAACCACCCAAAACATAGTGATTTAAAATAAGCATAACTATTATTTCTCACTTATCTATGGTTATACCAAATCAGTTGGGCAGTTCTTTTGTTC
This sequence comes from Tamandua tetradactyla, assembly GCF_023851605.1. NCBI lineage: Eukaryota > Metazoa > Chordata > Mammalia > Pilosa > Myrmecophagidae > Tamandua > Tamandua tetradactyla. The sequence goes on along the minus strand of NC_135340.1, from coordinate 36,754,758 downwards.
TACAAGGTGTGGCATCAGACTGTGGTCATCTGGAGGCTTCAGTGCACTGAAACTTTACCAAGAAAGCTCACTTAAATGGATATGAGTCAGTGCTGGCTGCTGGCCAGATGCTCAGGTGATTCTGTCACCTGGAGCAACATGTCCTACTCTGCATGACCCAACAGGCATTGGAGGAAGCCCAGATCTCTTAAGGCAAACCTCAGAAGTCACTCAGCCTCACTTTCATCACGTACTATTGATCAATAAGGATCAGAACTAGCCCATACTAAAACAGAAGGGAGGTGGATCCCACAACTTGATGGGAAAATGGCAAGGTCACATTACAAAAAAGCATGTGCTTTGGAGATATTCTTTGAACCGTCTTTGGATATATTTAACACTGTCCACCTGCAAAGCATGACTAAACACATTTTTCCCATATGGGAAATATATTCAACTTCTTTGCAAAAGTCTCATATCCTTATGTAAGCAGGCATTAATTCAGAATCTTGTCATTTAAAGTGGTGAAAGAGATTCTTGGATCTCATTCCAACCTCACAGGATAAGTACAATATTAACTCCTGTTCAAAAGAAGGTAGATTTTTTCTCTTCTATTTTCATATCATATTCTTCTTTCCTTCCCCTAATTATTCAACAACAAAGCCATCAGGGCTGGAAGAAAAAGGTAGGTATCTATGATGGAGAATTAACCTGCGGTAACCTAGAGGGGACTATCAGAGCCCAGATGTGATAAGTAAGGTGAGAGAGAGGGGCAAATGGGCTTGCAGTTTTAGAAACAGATAAAGGTTAGGGAATTTTCCAAGTGTGAGAGCAGCCTGATATGGGGTATCAGGTAAGCAGGACAAGGAGACTCTGTTCAGGGAAGATATGCTGACAAAAACTGAAGACTGCTTCTGTACGAGGGGATTTATTTAATAGGTTAATGAGCTAAGGATAATGGAAGTTTGGTTTGTCACTGCCAAAAAAGAGTAACAAATACAGAAAGGGTGACAATTAGAATAAACCCAATGTGTTGAAACAGAATTGAATGTATCAGTATGAATTCAGGGTTTTCAACATATAGGGAAAATTTAGAAATGAATCTATTTCTGGGAGGAGGCAGTGATGTCTCAATAACCTATGAACAATGAGATCCTAGAAACAGATAGCCCAATAGTAATTATCACACCTAACATGTTCTAATACAAGGAAGGAGAACTCTAGGGAAAAGGCTGCCTTGAGGTCTGGATTACAAAAAGTACAACCTAAGTCAGAACATATCTTTTCTACTAAAAAACAAAAATCTGCTTAAAGATTTATGGGGGCATATCAAAAATACACAAAAGCAATGGTGAATAGACTCTTACCAGGTAAATCAGGTCAATTTCAACATCAACTTAGTGAAGACAACAGATTTACAGGAGTCAAAAAAATAGGGAAATATGAGTCCATATGGATATAAATAAAGAAATGAACTTTTAATGAGAAACAAGATATTTACATAGTTTTAATGTATATTGTATGTTGTATGTATGTATGTTTAGCAATCTGCTAAAAGCAAAAGAGAAAAGATTAATTTTATGGTGGAGAAGTATGGTAGGCATCATGTTACTAAAGTGATCAAGTGAAAATTATGAGAAATAGGATGAATTTAATCATGTGCCATCTCATAGAATGCAATAGAAGAATGCAACTTCACTATCCTGCTCTATCTGCCAAAGACACATAGTCTAAATCCAATCTTAACATATAGCAAAGAAATTCAAATTGAGGAACAGCATACAAATTAACTGGTCTGTAACCTTCCCAAATGTCAAAGTTAGGGAAGTAAAGGAGTGACTGGAGAACTGGTCCAGACCACAAGAGACAAAAGAAATGTGACGATTATGACAACCATGAGGTGTGACATTCAAACTCTCTTCAAGAAATAACTTCCTTATCTGCTGTGAGGAAACCAGTTAGCTGACAGACACTAGCTACAGTTCATTTAGGATCCACTGCATGTTTGAGCTATGTGCTTCCTGCAGCCAGCTCCAAAGTCTCCCACATTAGCTTTCAAAGACCAATGACATGAGTTGGCTTCCTCAGGAAGCAGACTTTAAAATAGAGATTAACATGTTGGATGTATTAAAAGGAGTACCTTTGAGAGCAATACTATGTGATAGAAGGAAAGACACCAGAAAATTGAACTACAATGCATTTGTTCATTAAAGATTTATTGTATCACAAGCAGCAAATAGGCATCCATGACAGGACAAAATACAGCACTATCTAATACAGATTCATGAAAAAAGCCCTTGAGAGGAGTTGTTCTCTTGCTTTCACTATGCCTCCCATCAGTAGAAACAGGAAACTTTTGTGTTTTAGAAATTTAAAAATAAAGCACTTAAATTAAACAGAACATTACAGTATATCATTGAATATATCTGAGATTCAAAATATAACTGAGAATTAACTTTTCAGAGATTCTATCTGACTGTAATCAAAAAATTCAAAACTATTTTGGAGGAAGATTTGTGCAGATGCTGATTAAATTCTAAGAGATTACGTGGGAGAATTGATTAAGACTGAAATCTGGAAAACTTTCAAAATCCAGAATATAAGTTGAAAACTACAATGAACTTCCAAAGTATGCAAAGAAGAAATGGAGATAACAGGAGTGGGAGATAATAGAACCATGTCCATCACCCCAGTCTACCCAGTTCCAGCACACAAGCCTCCTCACTCTTCACCCAACACATCAAGCATACTCTGGTTCCTAGCATTAGCTGATCTGCCCAAAGTAATACCCTCTCAGTACACTCACAGCTTGTTCCTTCACTTTTTCAAGTCTTCACTTAAATGTTCACATCTCTGTTAGCCTTTCCTTAACACCGTATTTATAATTACAGGGCTTGCACTCAAATTCGATGCCCCATTCCATCCCTTGCTTCATTTTTCTCAGATGGAGAAATAAATTATATTTTTGATTTGATTTTCTTTAGTGTGTTCTATTGCCTCTCCAATTAAATTAAATTGACTTCAGCAGGAATTTTTTGTTTTGTTTACCACATTATCCCCAGTGTCCATTAAGCACTCAATGAATGTTTGTTGAATAAACCTACATCACTGTAGCATTTAAAATGCCATTTTTTGAGTAGTGTTCAAAAAAAGTACAACTCACACATCTCTAAACCACAAATCTCAGACTTGGTGGAAAAAAAGCATATTAATTTTAAAAATGAAACAGAATCTAACAGAAGATCTTCCTTTTGTAACAATAAGGACAAGGTCTATTACTATTTAATTATTCCCTAAAAACCTTTGCCAATGCCAGGTTACTAGAAGCACAAGAGAAAGTAAAAACACAGTTCCACAAGTGCACTTTTCCTCAGGGAATCGCAAGGCTTGGGATTTCATAACAAATGACTAAAATTCAAAGAAGGATCTCATCTGATGAACAAATTCTTTTTAAACTATCAGGGGAGAGAGTCCCAAATCTCTAAAGGCCATGAGGTAAATAAATAGATATGTACAATAACTTTCATCAGGGTTTTCATCTTGACTATAAAAATGAATTTTGAATCTGAAGGGAAATATCTTTTATGATTCACTCTTTACAACTCATGGCAGGTTATAAACTTGTTCATTCAATTCTTCGAAAATCCTGCTCATGTTTCTCACCCTGTGTGGTAGTATGTTATTTCCCTTCTCTGACTGATCTTCTCAGCACTTTTCCAAGGAATGAGTTAAAGCTGCATATCACATTACAACAAATGCTGGGTTTCCTGCATAAACGGATTTACGGGCAAGTGCTTTCTCCATACTCTGACAATATCAATATTTGATTAGAAGAAAGTGCATGTAGTGAATCTTAAATGTATTCTACTCTTTTCCATGAGTCTTGGGAAATAGTTTCATTTAGTCCTTATCCTTTTAAAATATTATTGAGTAATGCTTACAAAAAAGATTGAGGATTTCATGTGAAATGTGTAACTGATAAATTGATGGTAGAATATCAATATGAAGACTTATTTTACTTCTTCAATAGAGAAAACAAGGCAAACTGCTGAATCCACTGGTATCTCTTCTTCCCAACCTATATCTTCCTCTCAGTTTCACTAGCGTAATGTGCTTTGGCTTGATGTAAAATAACTCTTCCTTCAATGACAAAACCATTCACATGTGTTCTTTTTATTTGTTGAAATTATGGGCTCTTCCTTGAATAGTAACTTTATACAGTTAGCATTCCCTAGAAATGCTTTAACAAGAGATGCAAACAATATGGTATTAATATTGATTTGATATACCATGATTAGGGTCCCACTGTCAGGGAAGATAACGAAGTGTGATAGCTGAGAACAGGACATGAGGAACTAGGACAGGTCAGAGTATAGAGGACAAAAAATTAGTTTAAAAATCCAGCAAACCAGTTACAAAGAAATTATATAACCACTAAGACCTGCACAACTGAACATTTTTTCAATAAAGAATTTAGCAGAATAATTTGCAAATATCCCACAGGTATCATTAATTTTGAAATGTTAATATTAATTATATCTTACATTACCATTCATATTCTTATTTACCTCTCCTCACTTATGAATAATTTTGTACTAAATATCTCCACATAAGTGCAATTTAAATATTCTCAACTTGAAGATACTTTGTTTGGTATTTCTAGAATTGTTTTGGAATGACAAGATTTGCTACCATCATAGTTTCCTGTGTCCAGACCAGGCAACACAATCACAGATGAAAAATTCTAAGCATTTTATGAATTGTTCTACACAATCACAGATGATCAAGGTAAAATATTTCTCCAACAGGAAAAAAACCAACAAATGAAAACCTCTAATAATCTGAAAAAGGATGGTGCTGAGCCTCCATGCCAGCTTCTATGATGTGATCAATATGGGTAGCAAATAGGCTGAGACAACAACTTGCATGCAGACATGACAAACACAATCTACATAGCCCTGTAGGCAATAAGAACATGAAATAGCAGTCTTTTCACTTTAGGGGCCAAATGTGGTGGCCAAGGATTGAGTTTTAAAGGATGAGATGCACAAAAGTTAACTATGATTCAACAATAAAAAACTAAGGAGAAAGAAATAAACTTGGAGGAGGTTCAAGGAGTGAGTGGAGCAAGGCATTCCATGTTTCAAGGTTGTTCCAATAGGAAAATACATAGGATGGGTATTTTTAAGGTGCCTTTCACATGGTATAAAAGAGAGAAAAATGCCATAGAACACACTATGAGAAAAATAATATATAAATGTACACACAAATAAAAACTTTTATCTACTTTGCAACATTTTTTCAGTGAAATTGGCAAAGTATATCCACCTTCAGCAGTTCAGTCATTGGAATGGTGGCTCTAAGGTCAGTTGCTCTAGTTCATACATTTATATGAAAGTGAATCAAAGCTTTAAACCATGTGATAGAGCTGAATCCAGCTAGCTTGATAAAGAGGAAACATTTTCTCTATAACAATATGTGTTCAGGTTAAGGTCCTATAGAAGACATATATCCTGGAACCAGAAAGACCCCTTTTATCAATATTTTATACCACTGTAGGAACAAAGAGGAACATTGTCTGAGCTCTGTACCACAACAAGACAGAGCCTTAAGAAATATCTTAATGTGACTTGCCCTCCCTTTTTTTTTACCATTTTGACTAACAAGAATATAAGCTTTACACAATTCTTTAGGAAGAACATTCACATGTGTTGAACTTTTATAAAACCCCTGTATGGTAAACAAAAGATGAATATATACACAAATAGATGTTAAGAGATATCAAAATGACAACATTTGAACCATTTATGTATAATCCAAAGCCATGAGCATTATTTAATGGTTGCCCCAAATCATGTTTTCTTCCTTTATTATTTATTTGCATCTTATTATAATGAAACAGTACTCTTCAGCAGCAAGTTGTGAAATCATACTTTGTAGCTTTAGCAGAAACCACATTGTTTACACCTTTTTCAAATAAATACTAAATAAATTTGTTATTTCCAGGTAAAAACAATATACTTCATTAACATCGATAACTCTTGCTATCTACATTATTTCCAGGCTAATGAATGCATCCAGAAGAGAACCTACTAAATTGGCTTTATATAATTCTTTAGAAAGAATGTTTGCATGCACCGATTTGTTCATAAATATCCTATTTGGTAAATAGATGAAGAAATACAGAAGCAGAGATTAAGTGGCATCAAATGCAAACATTTGAACTTCTTATGTGTAATCCAATATCCTGAACTTATTCAATGTTTGCCCCAAATCACATTATTGTCTTCTGTTATTATGTGTACCCTATTAAAATGAAACATTCTTCTGGGATGAGTTGTGAAATCACACTTTTTTTACTTTAGCAGAATCCTCATTATTTATTACTTTCTCAAATAAATGCTAAAGAAATTTGGTGTTTCCAGGTAAAAACAATATTCTTCATTAAACATTGTTAACTGGTGCTATCTCCATTATTTCCAGGCTAATGAATGCATCCGGAAGAGAACCTACTAACTCTATTAGCCACTTTATCCTCCTGGGCTTTCCCTCAAGCCCAGAAATGCAGCTCCTCTTCTTCGGACTCTTCTCAGTAACCTACACTCTGACTCTGATGGGAAATGCAGCCATAGCCTGTGCTGTGCGGTGGGACCAGCGCCTTCACACCCCCATGTATATCCTCCTGGGGAATTTCTCTTTCCTGGAGATATGTTATGTCTCCACGACTGTCCCTAACATGTTGGCCAACTTCCTCTCCACAAGCAAGTCCATCTCCTTTGTGGGTTGTTTCACACAGTTCTATTTCTTCTTCTCTTTTGGGTGTGATGAGGGCTTCTACCTTTGCATCATGGCCTTTGACAGGTGCCTGGCCATTTGCCGTCCCCTGCATTATCCACGCATCATGACTAAAGAGCTGTACACTGGCCTCATCATCTTCGCTTGGTCAGGTGGTTTCATTCTCTTCCTAGGCCCTGTCTTACTCATTTCACAGTTGCCTTATTGTGGCCCAAACATCATCAATCATTTCATATGTGATCCTGTCCCTTTGATGAAGCTGTCCTGTTCTGTAGACACCACAACACAGTTTATTTACTCTACTTTCAATGTTATCTTCATGATTGGCACTTTCCTTTTCATCCTTTGCTCCTATGCTCTGGTGATTCTGACTGTGCTACAGATGCCCTCAGCTGCAAGCAAACACAAGGCTTTCTCCACTTGTGCTTCTCATCTAACTGTGGTGGTCCTGTTTTTTGGCTCTGTTTCTGTGACATATGTTAGCCCTGGTTCAGGACACCCAGCAAAAATACAAAAAATTGTCACCTTGTTTTATTCTGTGGTAACCCCATTCTGTAATCCTCTAATTTATAGCCTTAGGAACAAGGAGATGAAAGCTGCTTTGAGGAAAGTCTTCAGGACTGAACAAGCCACTCACAAAATATAAATGAACACAGAACTCACTTAACTTATAAGCTATGAGTGATTATTATTATTATTATAGCAGGACCCATTATCATCTTAAACACACTTACCACAAGATGCTCTGGTCTTATTTAATATGAAATAGATTTTGTGTTGAAAATATATCAAATAAGTGATTTACTGTGTGTCTTAAGAGAAATCAGTCCCTCTCCATGTAATTCATTTTTTGAAAAAAAGAAAGAGCAGATGTCTGTTTTGTATTTTGAGCACTAGTGCAATTTATTCTCATATAATAGAGATCATAAGCTACTCTTTGGGAATTAATCCTATAAGTCAATAAGTCTCCATTAATAAATATTGACTGAAAAAGAAAATTCATCTTTGCAAGTGTTCCAACTTGCCAAAGTATTATTATCCTGTCACTTAGAAGAAAGACAAGAGGTCTTTAAGGCTTCAAGGAACAGGAGAGCAACAGCATTGACTGGATAGTAAGTGACTTTTCAAAGAAATTACAATATAAGGATTAGGAATTAAAGTGAGTCAGTTTTTTAGAATATGATAGAAACACGTGGCAATTATAAAGAATGAGCATTACTCAGAACACTGAATGCTTTGCTGAAAAAGGAACAAGATAGGAAAATCAGAAGAAAAGGATGTTTGATGAGGAGACATTTGGATGGACCAATGAGAATGAGCACAAAGGATGCAGATTTTTGCTTTTCAAAGCAATTCCCTTCAGAAAGTATGCTTGACAGAAGAGGCATGCAACAGTCAGGTATAAAGAATGAGTCTTCTAGTAACTCTTAAATCTGTCCTCATTCACCTCAGTGCTTCCACAAACTGCCAACAAAGAAAGTGGTAGAGCTGGAAGCTGTGATGAGCCACAAAATATGGTCATTCTCTTGCCAAGGCTGATAAAGTCACTGCTGCTCTTTTTTTTCTATTTTTCCAACAGAAGAACCAATGCTAAGCACTCAATTGGCACCATTCTGTAACAAAAACTAGTAACTGGTGGCAAATTGATTATATCAAAATTCTTTCATTCTGGAGGTTGCAAAGAGTTGTCCCCTCCAAGACAGTTTTCTCTGGTTAGGGTTTGGCTTTTTTCCTTCAGATCTTCTGCCTGTGTCAGTATCCTCATAATTATAAAATGCCTGATTTACTATTATGGGTCCCAGCTAAAGGCAACGAAGCACTGAGTGCATGATCACAGCATTCACTGGACCTATCTTGCACTGCATCCCCTGGAAGCAGTCTACTTGATAGAATGTTTTCTGAATGCACCTCTAAAAACTAACCAAGAGCGATGCAATGGTGGTTCAGTAGCAGAATTCTTACCTGCCACGCTGGAGACCCAGGTTTGATTCCCAGAGCCTGCTCATGCTGAAAAAAAAAAAGATAACCAAGGCCCTCAGAAAAGTAAATATAAAGTTCCCATATGACCCAATAATCCCACTACTCAGTATATGCCCAGAAGATCTAAAAGCAGGGATGTGAGCTGATACTTACACATGAACATCCATAGCAGCATTATTCACAGTTGCCAGAAACAACCAAAGTGTCCATCGACAGATGGATGGATAAAAAAAAGGTGGTATATACAGAATATGGTATATTACTCAGAAGTAACAGGGAATGAGGTCCTAAAGCATGCAAAAAAATGGATGAATCCTGAGGATGTAGTGCTTAGTGAAATTAGCCAGACACAAAAGAACAAATATTGTATGGTCTCACTGATTTGAACTAATTATACTATCTAAACTCATAGTCATAATATCTAGAATATAGGTTACCAAGAGATAGAATAAGGCTAGAGATTGGGGAGTGGTTGCTTAATAGGTACAGAATTTTTTAACTAAGTTGAACTTAAACATTTGAAAATGGATAGAGGTGACAGTATCATGTTTTAGTAGGATTAGTAATAGTGCTGAACTGTCTGTGAATGTGACTGAAAGGGGTTGTCTAGAGTTGTATATGTCACCAGAAGGAAAGCTATAGGTTAAAATATGGAAATGTATAAGGCAGTGAACCTTGTGGTGGATAATATCTGTGATTTACACTACAAATATAAATAAGTTCTTTCATGAACCAGAACAAATGTACAAACACTTTCACAGAGTTAATACTAGAGTGGCATATGGGAAAAAATATACTTACTGCAAACTATGGACTAGAGTTAACAGTAATATCTTAATTTCTTTCATCAGTAGTAACAAATGTTCCATATCAATACCAGGGTCAACAATAGGGGGTATAGGGGTTATGGGGTGTTTGGTTTTTTTTTAATGTTTATTTTTTATTTATATTTTTTGAGCAATGGATAACCTCCAAAACTGATTGTGGTGATTATTATACAACTATGAGATGATACCGTGAGCCATTGTTTGTATACTTTGAATGGATTATATGGCATAAGAATAGATTTCAATAAAGCTTGCTACAAAAGAGAAAAGAGCTAGCCAATATTTTTGAACCTCAGCAATATCGACATTTTGGACTGGATAATGCTATGTTATGGGAAGTATCCTGCTCATTGTATTATGTTTAGAAGTACCCTTGACTTCTACCCACTAGACAACAGTAGCAGCACATCCAAGTATGACAAAAATTTCTCCTGACATTGTAAAATATCTTAAGGAGTGAGAAGAGGGAGAGGGGGCTCCAGAAAACACAATGGTAAGCAATGACATTAGATTAGGAATGATACACTGAAATTCTGGGCTTTATCCTCAACAGCATGGGAATGTGTTATGCACAGTTAGTATAACCAAAAAGGAAGCCACTCTAATAGCCAAAATACAACAATTTGGCAACCAAGTGGTGGGAGTAAGTTTGATTCTACTCTCCATAATATCCAGTGATGCATCAACAAAATTTGTTCTTGCTGATTCTGTGACATTGTTGCCTGCTGGTTAAATCATGGTTACCAAGATGGGGGAGGATGCTTCCACCAAAGGAACCAAAAATGGGTTCTACTGAACTTGAAGCTATGGCTGCTTCTATTTGAAATTCTCTTGGTGGAAGAACAATAGGCAAGGAAGTCACTATGCTGGTCAGTGGGATATGTTCTAATTATCAGTGGTTGCTGATACCTAATACAAATAAGGAGGAGATTGACTGAAACTCAGAGAGCTCAGAATGGTATCTTTCAGTGCTATCATGCCCAGTAATTGCAATGAACCCAGAAAATGCAGTATGCACAACTTGGCAAAGGTATTGCCAGAGATGAAGGACTAGGTGCCTGTGATGGTTAGGTCTGGTGTCAACTTGGTCAAATGAGTATGCCCAGTTATCTGGTCAGGCAAACACTTGCCTGACTACTGCTGTACAGATATTTAATGGCTGGTTGATTAAGTCATCAGTCAGTTGATTGCATCTGTGGCTGATTACATCTGCAATCTACTAAGGCGTGTCTCCCACAATGAGATAATCCAATCCGTTGAAGGCTTTTAAGGAAGAAGAAAGACTCACTGCTTCTTCAGCCAGAGAGCCTCTCCTGTGGAGCTCATCCAGACCTTTCATCAGAGCTGCCAGTTTCACAGCCTTCATTTGGATTTTGGACTTTTCCATTCCCGTGGTTGCATTAGACACCTTTTTAAATCTTACATTTACAGATCTCTCCTGTTGGTTCGGGTTAACTGACTAACACAGTGCTCCATTTTACATCCCCTTATATCATCTGAATTGCTGTTAGTAGATGAGATACATCTAGAAGGAGTAGGGGAGAATGGAAATGCTGAATATCTATAATGCTATTTATTAAATCATATTTGTAGATTGCAGGCTGTCAAAACCTTGAAGAGTCATAAAGAGAGAGACAAATGGATCTAAGAAGTGCAAATAAGGGGCTACAGTAAAAATTCTGATGTCCAGCATTATATCCATTCTGCTTACCTCTTCCTTTGGTTACTGCTTCCTGGACAGTGGCTAGCTTGGACTCATTGTGACAGTGTTCAGCCTCCACAGTGACATATGTCTTTTCATTTTCTGCCGTTGGTACTTACCCAAAGCCTCTTGGGCCCAGTCAACTAGACAAATGCAGCCAGAATATAAGGGGATCAATGCTCCCAGCGATAAACATCAACTAATAGTGGAGAGAGCCTTTGGATAAATATCCCAGCTTTTCAGACTCCTGTCAGAATCAAGCACCAATTGCTTGCTCTAGAGACTTAAATTATACAAACTGACAAGTCTGTCCCTGATTCCAAGTCTCCCTTTTTCTGTTCTCTATTATTCCTTCCTAGGCAGTGCCTAACAAACTATGTCCCAAGAACTCGTCTCAGTTATAATTTGGAAAACCTATACTAAAACAAGTTTTAACTGTGACCTCCCTCAATGATGCCTTTCATAATCATAACAAAAAGTTTCTTACCCCCACACATACATTTACTTCCAGACTTAGACTTTCCAATTAAAAAATGTGGTGTTCCCCACCCATTCATGGCAAACCTCTCCGCTATTGCCTTGAGATCATCTCAAATATATTTTGAGACCACATCAATAGCTACTTTTTTTTCTCCAGAATCTTGAACTTTAGTCTTTTACTTCTTCAAAGGCTTTATCCAGTAGTAGAGAGAAGAGTAGTAGGGATTGAAAGGGGGAGATTTAGAGGGAAAAACATCTCCCTGGAATGTGCTCACTTTTAGAGTCCTACAGTTTTCCTCCTTATCTAGATGACATGAAAGAATAAAGTCAACCTCTACTTTCATCTCTCATTCACTTCTCAATCCCCTGCTTCCCAGTTCCTCACATTCTCTGCTCTGCTAAAACTGCTTTTTTTTTATTAATTAAGAAAAATTAACTAACACAACATTAGAAATCAATCCATTCTACATATGCAATCAGTAATTCTTAATATCATCACATAGGTATATGGTCATCATTTCTCAGTACATATGCATCGATTTAGAGAAAGAAATAGCACGACAACAGAAAAAGAAATAAAGCGATTACACAGAGAGAAATCACAAATAAAAATAAAAAGTACAAAAATATATAAGAGAAAAAAAAAACAAAAAAAAACTATAGCTCAGATGCAGCTTCATTCAGCGTTCCAACATAATTACATTACAATTAGGCAGTATTGTGCTGACCATTTTTTTTTTTTTTTTAGAAATCATGCCATTCTACATATGCAATCAGTAATTCTTAACATCATCACATAGATGCATGATCATCGTTTCTTAGTACATTTGCATCGGTTTAGAAGAACTAGCAGTATAACAGAAAAAGATATAGAATGTTAATATAGAGAAAAAAAAATAAAAGTAATAATAATAAGAACAAAACAAACAAAACAAAACAAAACAAAAACCTATAGCTCGGATGCAGCTTCATTCAGTATTTTAACATGATTACTTTACAATTAGGTATTATTGTGCTGTCCATTTTTGAGTTTTTGTATCTAGTCCTATTGCACAGTCTGTATTCCATCAGCTCCAATTACCCGTTATCTTACCCTGTTTCTAGCTCCTGCTGAACTCTGTTACCAATTACATATTCCAAGTTTATTCTCGAGTGTCGATTCACATCATTGGGACCATACAGTATTTGTCTTTTAGTTTTTGGCTAGACTCACTCAGCATAATGTTCTCTAGGTCCATCCATGTTATTACATGCTTCATAAGTTTATCCTGCCTTAAAGCTGCATAATATTCCATCGTATGTATATACCACAGTTTGTTTAGCCACTCGTCTGTTGATGGACATTTTGGCTGTTTCCATCTCTTTGCAATTGTAAATAATGCTGCTATAAACATTGGTGTGCAAATGCCTGTTTGAGTTTTTGCCCTTAATTCCTTTGAGTAGATTCCCAGCAATGGTATTGCTGGATCGTATGGCAGTTCTATATTCAGCTTTTTGAGGAACCGCCAAACTGCCTTCCACAGTGGTTGCACCATTTGACATTCCCACCAACAGTGGATAAGTGTGCCTCTTTCACCGCATCCTCTCCAGCACTTGTCATTTTCTGTTTTGTTGATAATGGCCATTCTGGTGGGTGTGAGATGATATCTCATTGTGGTTTTGATTTGCATTTCTCTAATGGCCAGGGACATTGAGCATCTCTTCATGTGTCTTTTGGCCATTTGTATTTCCTCCTCTGAAAAGTGTCTATTCAAGTCTTTTTCCCATTTTGTAATTGGGTTGGCTATCTTTCTGTTGTTGAGTTGAACAATCTCATTATAAATTCTGGATACTAGACCTTTATCTGATATGTCGTTTCCAAATATTGATTCCCATTGTGTAGGCTGTCTTTCTACTTTCTTGATGAAGTTCTTTGATGCACAAAAGTGTTTAATTTTGAGGAGTTCCCATTTATTTATTTCCTTCTTCAGTGCTCTTGCTTTAGGTGTAAGGTCCATAAGACCGCCTCCAATTGTAAGATTCATAAGATGTCTCCCTACATTTTCCTCTAACTGTTCTATGGTCTTAGACCTAATGTTTAGATCTTTGATCCATTTTGAGTTAACTTTTGTGTAGGGTGTGAGATATGGGTCTTCTTTCATTCTTTTGCATATGGATATCCAGTTCTCTAGGCACCATTTATTGAAGAGACTGTTCTGTCCCAGGTGAGTTGGCTTGACTGCCTTATCAAAGATCAAATGTCCATAGATGAGAGGGTCTATATCTGAGCACTCTATTCGATTCCATTGGTCGATATATCTATCTTTATGCCAATACCATGCTGTTTTGACCACTGTGGCTTCATAATATGCCTTAAAGTCAGGCAGTGCAAGACCTCCAGCTTCGTTTTTTTTCCTCAAGATGTTTTTAGCAATTCGGGGCACCCTGCCCTTCCAGATAAATTTGCTTATTGGTTTTTCTATTTCTGAAAAATAAGTTGTTGGGATTTTGATTGGTATTGCATTGAATTTGTAAATCAATTTAGGTAGGATTGACATCTTAACTATATTTAGTCTTCCAATCCATGAACACGGTATGCCCTTCCATCTGTTTAGGTCTTCTGTGATTTCTTTTAGCAGTTTTTTGTAGTTTTCTTTATATAGGTTTTTTGTCTCTTTAGTTAAATTTATTCCTAGGTATTTTATTCTTTTAGTTGCAATTGTAAATGGGATTCCTTTCTTGAATTCCCCCTCCGCTTGTTCATTGCTAGTGTATAGAAATGCTACAGATTTTTGAATGTTGATCTTGTAACCTGCTACTTTGCTGTACTCATTTATTAGCTCTAGTAGTTTTGTTGTGGATTTTTCCGGGTTTTCGACGTATATTATCATATCGTCTGCAAACAGTGATAGTTTTACTTCTTCCTTTCCATTTTGATGCCTTGTATTTCTTTTTCTTGTCTAATTGCTCTGGCTAGAACCTCCAACACAATGTTGAATAATAGTGGTGATAGTGGACATCCTTGTCTTGTTCCTGATCTTAGGGGGAAAGTTTTCAATTTTTCCCCATTAAGGATGATATTAGCTGTGGGTTTTTCATATATTCCCTCTATCATTTTAAGGAAGTTCCCTTGTATTCCTATCCTTTGAAGTGTTTTCAACAGGAAAGGATGTTGAATCTTGTCAAATGCCTTCTCTGCATCAATTGAGATGATCATGTGATTTTTCTGCTTTGATTTGTTGATATGGTGTATTACATTAATTGATTTTCTTATGTTGAACCATCCTTGCATACCTGAGATGAATCCTACTTGGTCATGATGAATAATTCTTTTAATGTGTTGTTGGATACGATTTGCTAGAATTTTATTGAGGATTTTTGCATCTATATTCATTAGAGAGATCGGCCTGTAGTTTTCTTTTCTTGTAATATCTTTGCCTGGTTTTGGTATGAGGGTAATATTGGCGTCATAGAATGAATTAGGTAGTTTTCCCTCCACTTCGATTTTTTTGAAGAGTTTGAGGAGAGTTGGTACTAATTCTTTCTGGAATGTTTGATAGAATTCACATGTGAAGCCGTCTGGTCCTGGACTTTTCTTTTTAGGAAGCTTTTGAATGACTGCTTCAATTTCTTTACTTGTGTTTGGTTTGTTGAGGTCATCTATGTCTTCTTGAGTCAAAGTTGGTTGTTCATGTCTTTCCAGGAACCCGTCCATTTCCTCTAAATTGTTGTATTTATTAGCGTAAAGTTTTTCATAGTATCCTGTTATTACCTCCTTTATTTCTGTGAGGTCAGTAGTTATGTCTCCTCTTCCATTTCTGATCTTATTTATTTGCATCCTCTCTCTTCTTCTTTTTGTCAATCTTGCTAAGGGCCCATCAATCTTATTGATTTTCTCATAGAACCAACTTCTGGCCTTATTGATTTTCTCTATTGTTTTCATGTTTTCAATTTCATTTATTTGTGCTCTAATCTTTGTTATTTCTTTCCTTTTGCTTGCTTTGGGGTTAGCTTGCTGTTCTTTCTCCAGTTCTTCCAAATGGATAGTTAATTCCTGGATTTTTGCCTTTTCTTCTTTTCTGATATAGGCATTTAGGGCAATAAATTTCCCTCTTAGCACTGCCTTTGCTGTGTCCCATAAGTTTTGATATGTTGTGTTTTCATTTTCATTCGCCTCGAGGTATTTGCTAATTTCTCTAGCAATTTCTTCTTTGACCCACTCATTGTTTAGGAGTGTGTTGTTGAGCCTCCACGTATTTGTGAATTTTCTGGCACTCTGCCTATTATTGATTTCCAACATCATTCCTTTATGATCCGAGAAAGTGTTGTGTATGATTTCAATCTTTTTAAATTTGCTAAGACTTGCTTTGTGACCCAGCATATGGTCTATCTTTGAGAATGATCCATGAGCACTTGAGAAAAAGGTGTATCCTGCTGTTGTGGGATGTAATGTCCTATAAATGTCTATTAAGTCTAGTTCATTTATAGTAATATTCAGATTCTCTATTTCTTTGTTGATCCTCTGTCTAGATGTTCTGTCCATTGATGAGAGTGGTGAGTTGAAGTCTCCAACTATTATGGTATATGAGTCTATTTCCCTTTTCAGTGTTTGCAGTGTATTCCTCACGTATTTTGGGGCATTTTGGATTGGTGCGTAAATATTTATGATTGTTATGTCTTCTTGTTTAATTGTTCCTTTTATTAGTATATAGTGTCCTTCTTTGTCTCTTTTAACTGTTTTACATTTGAAGTCTAATTTGTTGGATATTAGTATAGCCACTCCTGCTCTTTTCTGGTTGTTATTTGCATGAAATATCTTTTCCCAACCTTTCACTTTCAACCTATGTTTATCTTTGGGTCTAAGATGTGTTTCCTGTAGACAGCATATAGAAGGATCCTGTTTTTTAATCCATTCTGCCAATCTATGTCTTTTGATTGGGGAATTCTGTCCATTAACATTTAGTGTTATTACTGTTTGGATAATATTTTCCTCTACCATTTTGCCTTTTGTATTATATATATCATATCTGATTTTCCTTCTTTCTACACTCTTTTCCATATCTCTCTCTTCTGTTTTTTTGTATCTGACTCTAGTGCTCCCTTTAGTATTTCTTGCAGAGCTGGTCTCTTGGTCACAAATTCTTTCAGTGACTTTTTGCCTGAGAATGTTTTAATTTCTCCCTCATTTTTGAAGGATAATTTTGCTGGATATAGGAGTCTTGGTTGGCAGTTTTTCTCTTTTAGTATTTTAAATATATCATCCCACTGTCTTCTAGCTTCCATGGTTTCTGCTGAGAAATCTACACATAGTCTTATTGGGTTTCCCTTGTATGTGATGAATTGTTTTTCTCTTGCTACTTTCAAGAATCCTCTCTTTCTCTTTGACCTCTGACATTCTAACTAGTAAGTGTCTTGGAGAACGCCTATTTGGGTCTAATCTCTTTGGGGTGCGCTGCACTTCTTGGATCTGTAATTTTAGGTCTTTCATAAGAGTTGGGAAATTTTCAGTGATAATTTCTTCCATTAGTTTTTCTCCTCCTTTTCCCTTCTCTTCTCCTTCTGGGACACCCATAACACGTATATTTGTGCGGTTCATATTGTCCTTGAGTTCCCTGATACCCTGTTCAAATTTTTCCATTCTTTTCCCTATAGTTTCTGTTTCTTTTTGGAATTCAGATGTTCCATCCTCCAAATCACTAATTCTATCTTCTGTCTCTTTAAATCTATCATTGTAGCTATCCATTATTTTTTCTATGTTTGCTACTTTATCCTTCACTTCCATAAGTTCTGCGATTTGTTTTTTCAGTTTTTCTATTTCTTCTTTATGTTCAGCCCATGTCCTCTTCATGTCCTCCCTCAATTTATCGATTTCATTTTTGAAGAGGTTTTCCATTTCTGTTCGTATATTCAGCATTAGTTGTCTCAGCTCTTGTATCTCATTTGAGCTATTGGTTTGTTCCTTTGACTGGGCCATATTCTCAATCTTTTGAGCGTGGACAGTTATCTTCTCCTGCTGGCATCTGGGCATTTATTCAGATTTCTCTGGATGTCGGACCCAGCAAGGTTGTAAGATTTTTCTGTGAAATCTCTGGGATCTGTTTTTCTTATCTTGCCCAGTACGTGGCGCACGTGGCACACGTTTGTCTCAAGTGTTTGGAATGGGTCTCCCCCAGTCACCGATCTCCGCGGCCTGGGGATTTCGGATCCAATTCTCTCCGTTGGTTCAGGGGCCGCGCGTGGTGGGGGTGTCAGCTGCCGCGGCTTGAGGGGACCCTGTGGCTGGTTGCGGGCCGCAGTGGGCCCGGGGGATTCCCCACCGGACCAGGAAGCCTCCCGCGGGGGGGGGCTACCGCAGCTTGGATAGCCCTCCGATCCAAGACTCGTATCCGCGGACTCGAAGCAGAAACTCGAAGCCACCCACAAAAGAGGGGTGCCGCCTGCCTCAGCTTGGGAAACTTGCTTCTCCAATACTCTCAGCCGGCCCGGAAAGGAGGGAGGAAGTAGCTCGGACCACCACAGCTGCCGCTGATCGGGAAATCACGCGCCGCTCGGGGGTCTCACCGCAGCCGAGTCTCGCAGTCAGTCTAGCCAGCCCAGACTTTGGATAGCCCTCTGATCCAAGATTCGCAGCCTCGGACTCAAAGCCGAGACTTGAAGCCGCCCGCAAAAGAAGGGCTCCACCTGCCTCGGCTTGGGAGACTTGCTTCTCCGATACTCTCAGCCGGCCCGGGAAGGAGGGAGGGATTAGCTCGGACCGCCACAGCTGCGGCTGCTCGGGAAATCGCGCGCCGCTCGGGGGTCTTGCCGCAGCCAAGTCTCGCAGTCAGACTTGCCAGCCCAGACTTTGGATAGCCCTCTGATCCGAGACTCGTAGCCGCGGACTCGAAGCCGAGACTCGAAGCCGCCCACAAAAGTGTGGCGCCGGCCGCCTTGGCTGGGAAGCTTGTCTCTCCGAGTCTCTCAGCCAGCCCGGGAAGGAGGGAGGGATTAGCTCGGACCACCGCAGCTGCAGCTGCTCGGGAAACCGCGCGCCGCTCGGGGGTCTCGCCGCAGCCAAGTCTCACAGTCAGACTTGCCAGCGCAGACTTTGGATAGCCCTCTAATCCGAGACTCGTAGTCGTGGACTCGAAGCCGAGACTCGAAACCGCCCACAAAAGTGTGGCGCCGGCCGCCTTGGCTGGGAAGCTTGTCTCTCCGAGTCTCTCAGCCAGCCCGGGAAGGAGGGAGGGATTAGCTCAGACCGCCGCAGCTGCGGCTGCTTGGGAAATCGCGCGCCGCTCGGGGATCTCACTCACCGCAGCTGAGTTTCGCAGTCAGACTAGCCAGCCCAGACTGGGTTACGCTGTGTGTCCATTCCCTGCTGTAGCCCTGGGAGCTGTTCTGTACTGTTTCTGTTCACCTATTAGTTGATTTGGAGTCGGAGGAACTAGGACGCATGTACCTTACTAAGCCGCCATCTTGGATCTCGCTAAAACTGCTTTTGAGGACACCAGTGATCTTCCCGTTTCTGTAGAGAAATAACATTAACAATCATGCAGAGATTATTCTGTTAGAGATTCTTCTGTTGCTAAGAAAGTCTTAGTAACTCAAACAGAAGTTACCCAGTCTGCCAACACTGTCATTAGTTATCATTATCTTTCAACAGAATACACACAAATGGACAACTTTACATTCTTATGAATTCCTATTAATGGGGTTTGAAAACCTCTGTGAAAGATTGGGCATAAATTTGCATATGATCAGTTGCAGACTCTTACTAACTAGAGTGAAGGTGAAAGAAGTGAAAAATGTTTGTTCCTCCTCAACTGTACCTCAAAACTTACATAATTTATGATTTTCATGTTTTACATGGAATGGATAAAAGTCCAGTATTTCTCAAATTTTAATATGGATATTAATCACCTGCACATCTTTTGCAAATACAGGTCCTGAACAGCATGGTTATGGATATTATAAATAGTTGGCCATAAAATCCCCAATGTGGTGCAAGATGATGTAACACTTATGGATAGAATCATGTTCCCCACAAAGACATATCTGAGTCCTAACCCCTAGTTCTGTGGGTGTGAATTCATTTGTAAATAGGAATATTTCAAGCAGTAGACAATAATGTTGAATTTTGCTGAAAAAAACAAAGAGGCACATTTTTTTAAATGCCCATAAGTCTTAGTAACTTGGATATTACTGTTTATTTTCACAATGGTCATTTCAATGGTGTGGTAGAAGAAGGAACCATGTTGAAATAGGTGCAATATGAAGAAGAGATGAGGACTCTGCTATTTCTTAAACTCACCAGACACAGTCATGCCTTCTGGCATTTATAAAAGCTGTCCCCTTTGCAAGATCCCTCTTTTCCCAGATATCTATACTCCTTGCTCCCAGTTTTTCTTGAAGTCTTTGCCCAATTTCACCTTTTTACTGAGGCCTTCTCTGGCCAACCTATGAAAATGCTAATTAAACTGCCTCCTCTCTGCTATATCGCCCCCCCCCCCCCGAGGATATCTATGCTCAAAAGAGCAAAGGAAGAAAGGAAAGGGGCACATATAGGAATGAGTATATGTTCTGGTTTGCTAGCTGCCAGAATGCAACACACCAGAGACGGATTGGCTTTTAATAAAAGGGGATTTATTTTGTTGGTTCTTCAGAGGAAAGGCAGCTAACTTTCCACTGAGGCTCTTTTCTTACGTGGAAGGCACAGGATGGTCTCTGCTGGTCTTCTCTCCAGGCCCCTGGGTTCCAACAACTTTCCCCGGGGTGACTTCTCCAAAGGCCTGGGCTGAGCTGCAAGTGCTGAGATGAGGAATGCTGAGCTGCTAGACTGTGCTACATTGCGTTCTCTCATTTAAGCACAAGCCAATTAAGTTAAACGTCACTCATTGCAGCAGACACGCCTCCTAGCCGACTGCGGATGTAATTAGCAACAGATGAGATTCACCTACCATTGGCTCATGTCCACAGCAACAGAACTAGGTGCTTTCACCTGGCCAAGTTGACAACTGAATCTAACTACCACATGTCCACCCCTTGTCAACTTGGCAGCTACTCACATCACCTTAAACAGGTGCAAAATATTCTCTTCTGGCTGTGGACCTGTGAATCTCAAAATAAGTCCGGTGCCAATATGCAAAGGAGGATAGTCAAAGGATACAGATTTTCATTTCCATAGGGAGAAATTGGAAGGAAGATCTGCAGACAAACACCATTGGATTTCCAAGTCTGAAAGTCATTTATCCTTCGGCTGTAGAAAGCGGCAGTCCCACCCCTTCCAAGGGCCTATGCAGTGGCCGGCCTCTTTCCAAATCAACCTCGGGGAACATCGAGGAGACCACCTCTGGGCTCCACTCTCTCCAGGCATCAGGGCCACCCCTGGGCTCTCTGCCATTTCTGGGGCGCACGCTCAACCCCTCCACATGGTGGCAGCCAGGCTCTCCCAGTCCCCCAAGGAGCGTGCTACACCTTTTCCAAGGCCCGAGGCTGCACAACTATTCCACTGCAATGAGAGGGGAGACTCATCCTCGCCCCTCAGGGTAAACTCACCCTCTCCACACATACAGGTGGGTCCACTCTCCTGGCCGAGGTTTCTTGGCTTCAGACCCGAACTTCCACGGTTCTCACTCTGCAAACTCCAATCTCTCCCTTTTGTGTCCTCCTTTGTCAAGATTGGCAGTGGTTCCATTTACACCAACAGTCTCTTCAAGCCCTGCAGGACTTCTCCATCAATCTCTTCACAGTTCCTCCAAAGTCTTCCCCTTAGCCATCCAAAACACAGTTCCAACAGATCTGGCATTTGCAAACCGCAGCAGCACCCCACTCTCCGGTACCAACTCTGTTCTGGTTTGCTAGCTGCCAGAATGCAACACACCAGAGACGGATTGGCTTTTAATAAAAGGGGATTTATTTTGTTGGTTCTTCAGAGGAAAGGCAGCTAACTTTCCACTGAGGCTCTTTTCTTACGTGGAAGGCACAGGATGGTCTCTGCTGGTCTTCTCTCCAGGCCCCTGGGTTCCAACAACTTTCCCCGGGGTGACTTCTCCAAAGGCCTGGGCTGAGCTGCAAGTGCTGAGATGAGGAATGCTGAGCTGCTAGACTGTGCTACATTGCGTTCTCTCATTTAAGCACAAGCCAATTAAGTTAAACGTCACTCATTGCAGCAGACACGCCTCCTAGCCGACTGCGGATGTAATTAGCAACAGATGAGATTCACCTACCATTGGCTCATGTCCACAGCAACAGAACTAGGTGCTTTCACCTGGCCAAGTTGACAACTGAATCTAACTACCACAGTATACAATTAATGGAGAATTAACAAGCCTATATTTCCTTGAGGTAAAAATATTCTTGGAGAGTACAGATTGGCCCTATGATTCCAATTAAATTGTTTTAAGTCAAGAAGGTAAAACTCTTTACAGGGGCTTAAATTTAATATTGGTTAGGAAAATCACATTCACAGCCCAAGAGTTATCTCTTTTTATTTAATGGATAGGATGTGGTGGTGACATTCAAAATATTTAACAATCATTATGGCGCAATTACTGTCCAATTAGAGTGGACCCCATTCACAGGGTGAGTAGGGCCTTAGTGTCCCATGTTTGAGACATTAATCCTTAACCCTTTAGTTGCTGAGAGCCAGAGGCGCCCAAGGAATATTGAGATATGCAGCCTGGGGTTGGCTCTCAGGAAAAAGGAGGGATAGTTAGTCACCAACTCTTAAGGAGTTACTTCAGTTTGTCAACATCAAGCACAGCTGACCATCCTTGAATAGAAAGAAATGACAAAAAAAGGATCCTGTCATTGAGAGGCAGGACAGGTCCTAGGGAATTTTGGTATTTAATCCTTGTCTCAGTTTCATTTTCATCTCTGCTCCTCATTTAATTTGTTTCCTTTTTACCTCAAGGTAAGTCCTTTTGCAACCCACCATCTGAGTAAGCAGAATATCCACTGTTCCAAGGAGACAATTTCCTTTCTGTATAGTGTTTTTTCTTTAGTCATGACCAGTTTTAACAAAATCTAGGCAAAAGTAAACATATTATTGTTTATTTTATATTTTCTCTTCAAAAAGCAGATAAAGAAAATATCCTTGACAAAAGCATATAGTCATAGGATGCTGCTAATTTCATACACATGAAATCAAGGGAAAGATAGCAAATATAATTTGACAGAAAATAATAGTTATTTGGTAAAAATTACACAAATGAATTGAATACGTAAATGTTACATAGTGGATAGCTAAAGGCTAATATCTATAAGTTATAAATTATTACTTCAAATCCACAAGACAAAATACTCAGACAAAAATGAGCTAAAAACCATGAATGATCAATCCATTAAAAAAATAGACAAAATGAACAATAATATACAATTTGTGTTTAAGTTCAGGCTAATTATTAAGAAAGTCAAAAATTATACAAAAAATGAGGTACTAAGGTTGGAAAGTTTCTGTTCAGAAGGAAAGCATGCAACATTTCAGTGGGGTAATTTGAAGACATGCATTCAAAACAGACCTAAAAAATTATGTAGATTTTATCTAGCAATTTTATTTCAAATAGTTTATTCTAAGAGAACACATCCCAGAGTTGTTTGCAATAGAAAATTCAAACCATTTAGATGGCCAACAATAGATAATCAGTTAAATAGATTATGACCTATTCATACAGTGTGATACTATGCAACTACTGACAATTGTGTACCTTTAAGTTTAATAATATGAGAAATGCTCATGAATATTTATGTAAAATCTTAGGATCCAAATATACATACATATATAAAATATGTATATAATCATACACATACTTATACCTACATGTATATACATTTTTAAAATATATGATATAGAAATATAAACATATATAGTAAGTTTCACATTTTAAATAAAAATATTACTATGATTATGAATATAAATAGAAAAGAAAACCTCAAATGTTATATGGTTGAATCATTTTCTTTTTGCTGATTTTTTTTTAAGTTTTTCTATAATGAACATGCTATTACAAATGTATAATGAAACAAACATTTTTAAAAGAAATTAACCTCTACAGAGATCTTGATAAGGGAAGAATTCACAGGTAATTGTTCTAAATACTACATATGTGTAGGGGCAAAAGAGGTAGAAAGAGTGGAGTAAGCTATGGGTGCAAAACTTTTTCAGCATGAAGTTCCACCAAAATAGGTATTTGTTAAACGGCCTGTCTGCCATTCGCTTAATGTAGGCAATTGCCTAAATTTATCAAAATGTCGCCTCTGAAGCTAAGTATAGAATTGCCATATGATCTGGCAATACTGCTACTAGGTATATACTCTCAGAAGAACTGAAAGCAGGGATGTGAACAGATATTTATATACTGATGTTCATAGCGGCATTATTCACAATTGCCGAAAGATGGGAGCAGCCCAAGTGTCTATCAACCAATGAATGAATAAACAAAATATGATATATACATAGGAGGAATGTTATGCAGCTGTAAGGAGGAATGAAGTCCTGATGCATGCGATGACATGGATGAACCTTGAGGGCATTAAGTTGAATGAAATAAGCCAGACCCAGAAGCACAAATATTGTATGGCCTCACTAATCTTAACTAATTGTAATGAGCAAAGTCATGGAGTTAATATCTACAATGCAGGTTACCAGGAGATAGGTGAGGGTAGAGAATGGAAAGCCAATGCCTGATTTATGTAGAATTTTCACTAAGGTTGATTGTAAAGGTTTGGAAATGGATAGAGGTGATGGTTGCATGTTATTGTGAGTGTAATTAACAGCTGAATTATGTGTGTGAATGTGCTGAAAGGGGAAGTTTAGGATTGTATATATCACTAGAAGGAAAGCTAGAGGATGAAACATAGGACACTATAACTTAGTGAACTCTGTTGTGGATGATTACCATGGCTAATAATGCAAATATGAGAATGCTCTTCAATGAACTAGAACGCATGTATGACTATTACAAGGTATTAATAATAAGGTGGTATATGAGAAAAAAACAACTAATGCAACTATGGATTATAGTTCACAGTAACATTGTGTAGTCTTTCATAAATTGTAACAAAGGTACCAGACCAACATTAAGTGTCAATAATAAAGGGTATAACAGGTATAGGATTTTTATTTGGAGAACACTGAAAATGTTCTCATATTGATTGTGGTGATGAATATACAGCTCTATGATTATACCAAGAACCACTGATTGCATGCTTTGGATGGACTGTATAATGAGTGACTAAAACTATGGTGTTAAAAAAAATCACCTCTGCCCAATGTATTCTGACATACCACTTTGACTTGAGAAAAACCTAAAATATGAACATATTCATGTAAGTTGGGTGTGAGACTTTAAAAATGATTCTGAGCAATTGTATTAGGTTCTCTCACATTGAAAATTAAGTGTATAAGGCACAACTAATTATTGGGTGTGGCAGGAAAGGACAGGAGCAGAATGGTAAAAATCAAACTGTAAGATACACCATGTTCAAAAGACTGTAAATTATTTATCTAATATTGGTTTTTAAATGACAGTAGGTACAATGAGCCTCTTCTCTCCTTCTTCCTAAATTACAGAAGGGAACATGAAAACCTTCAGAGCCTTACATATTCTTCCCGAGAAGGCAGGGTGAAAGGGCAGGTCCCAGGGGTCCTGAACCGCGCTGCTCACAGAGGGGGCCTGACCCACGACACGCCTGGGATGTTTCCAACCTGTGCTGACCTGCAAAGACGTGATCTGAGAAGATGGTTCACTTCAAATAGACCATTTCACTCCAATTACTATCAGATGCTACTTTCTACCCACTGGCCAAATCCAGAAACCTAATCAGCAACTAGTCAGCTCCAGGTATGCTTAGCTTAACTCATTTTTTTTTTTTTTACTAACTTTTGTTTTTTTATTAAAGAAGTTGTTTTACAAAAATATTAAGCAAAAAATAAAGAGTCCCTATGCGTCACCCCATATTATTAACAACTTGTGTTAGTGTGGTGCATTTGTTACAAGTGATGAAAGATTATTATTATAATTGTCTTATTACTATAGTCCATTATTTACATTAACTAAATACATCTTTATTCAAAGGAAGGGTTGTTTTCTGTTTGTTTGGTTTTCCTTCACACTAAAATAACTTGTCTTACCTGAC
The DNA here is from genome assembly GCF_023851605.1 of Tamandua tetradactyla. Taxonomy (NCBI): domain Eukaryota; kingdom Metazoa; phylum Chordata; class Mammalia; order Pilosa; family Myrmecophagidae; genus Tamandua; species Tamandua tetradactyla. Next base: position 36,728,898 of record NC_135340.1, on the reverse strand, counting down.
AGTGACTGAGCTCAGCATTCTCCTGGCACATTCAGGCTTGTGGACTCGGACCACTCCCAGGACTTCCCTGTCTGAGGCCAGCTGCCTACTCAAGTCACATGGAGCAGCATCAGACAGTGAGCTCACTGGAGATGTCACAGAGCCTCAGTTGCCATGGTAATTGTTAGAGAGAACATCGAGAAGGGTAGAAGAAAAGAGAGAAAAAGGCAGGAAGAGTTGAAAAGGAATAGAAGACAAATACAGTGCCTAAACTTGCGCTTGAGAAATGCGTGTGGAACTTGTGGGAAGAACAGCTTTTTCAGAAAGGGTAACTTACCAACAGCTTCCTGCAGTGATGTAGTTTCGTGAAGAAATAATTGCTGAGGTACATTTCAGTTTCAACTAAATTTAAAGGGTTTGAGTCAGATTTGAAAGTACACAGACTATTGTAATACCAAGAAGTTTACATTGAGGAAGCTAGATATGCCACCAAGAAGGCAGAGACTCAACAAATGTTTTTCATAAGTAAATCATTGAGTGTTAAAGGTTTTGAAATGTCCAAATCCCCACATACTCCAGGCCCTTTTCCAAAGTACAAAAAATGGAGTGTCCATGAGTTAGCACTTAGTGGACAGCAGAATTGGTTAATGAAACCTAGTTACTCTAGATATGTTACCCAGACATCCTCACTGTATCAGTTTATGGACCATGGGCAGAATGAACCTGCTATATCCAAACCCGAGGCTTCAGTGAGTTTCAATTACATGAGGAGACTTATCCTGCCGCCTTGTGACTCTGGACCAATGTGCCAAAGCTTGGAAAGCAGGTGTGATTCTGATCACAGAGAGGCGAACTGAAGAAGGAAAGTTCAGAAACACAATCTTCTCTGTTCTCCCTACAGAAATCAACTTGCCCAAGTCTGTACATCACTGTCAGCATGGGATGGCAGTGTGTTTACTTAATTAGCCAAAAAAATGGATCTAAATTCCCACACCTGTGTGTTCCGTCAAACTAGAATTCCTAAGATTTTGTCATATCAAGTGACTTATTAACTAAACTATAAACTCTTTAAAGGCAAAGCTTAGATAATCTTGTATCTCCAGAAACTAAAATTCAATGCTTCTTCATGAAGTCATGCTATACCAAGAGATCAACTCCAGGGTAAAACTTATTAAGGATAGTGCTTGAATTGACAGGATTAAGAAAGAAGTCCAAAAATAAGTATAATGTTCAGTTGTTTGAACAAAAGTCATAACAATTAAATAATAACTAGAACCATCTTCAGATTAAATACATCCATTAAAACATCATACTCTCTTGAAAGAGAATAAAACACCAAATTTAATTAAGCAAAATCTAATCTCTCATCCTCTGGGAATTTCTGTTCCATAATTTCAAAAACAATGATATCAGGACAATTGGAAAAACTTATGAGACTCTGCGAATTAAATGGTAGCGATGTATCAGTGTCCAATTCTTGGTTTGATGATAGATAATAGATTATATAAAAGGAACAGGAGAGTATTTGGGAATAGTGAACATCAGAGTGAAACTTAATCTCACATAGTTTAGGGAAAAAGTTCTTTGTCCTGTACTTCTAACTTTCCTGTAATTTTGTGAATGTTTCAAAGGTAAAATAAGGAGTCAGAAGACACAAAGCTATCAACACACCATAGTAATTCTGAAATCCAGTTTGATTCATGGCACCAATTTCCCTTTGTCCAAGGGAAGAGAATGTTTATTGACTTGGGCTTAGATCTGCTCTATGGGAATGATTCTTTTTGGTTATTGACTCTTTCTGCTGGACTCTTAGCACGACCCTCTGAAACATTTTCTTTTCCCACAAAAAAATGGCTTGGGTTTGCATCAGAGTTCCTTCCTTATCCTATTTTCTCCTTTTAAAAATTTGCAGACACAGAGGCATCTTTTAAATTTGAATTGTCTCCGTTCCTTTTAATCCAAACTGATGTTGTTTCTTTCACTACACACTCTATCCCAACCAGTGGCTTAACTTAAGAGTTCACATAAGACATTATACTCAATCTATTTTGCAATACTGCAATTGGCACAATTAGATCTTAAATCTAATTTACAGGAGGATCAGCCCTAAGGTTATACAAAATAACAAAGAAAATAACTTTCTTTGTCTGCCACATAAATCTCTATTTCTCTGACCGTGAATTGAGCTGAAAGTTTAAAGATCCGAGCTTGTTATTTTCTTGCTGTCAATACTCCAGTATACTCACAGAAGCCAACCTTGCATGGTTCTTGTGGTCATCATTATTACCATAATAGTCAAGTAGAGCAGCCATTGGTCAACTTGGCCCACTAAGGCATATGCTTTAGTAGATACCCATTAGGACTCACTCGCCATTTCCTTCTCCTAGTCTTTGGGAACCACTAATCTAATGTCTATTTTTTTGAGGTCTTATCGGACCTCACTATCATAGAAGGTGGGAAGATTAACAACACTTTGCTGCCTATTTCAAATGAATGGAAACTTTCTGATTCTTTCTCTGAAAGGGATGAAAAAGAATGCATTGCCAGTTCAATCTTACATATCACACACTTAGGCTGTGTTAAACTGCTCTCTCAAAGATACAACATTTAGCACAGAAACTGTTATTTAGAGCTGCTACTTGGTTGACTTTATAGTCCAAGATGATCTGAATGTTTTTGACAGGGGATACTGGTAACTTAAATAGAGATAGGATGAAGGCAATCACCCCTGAATCATTTACATTTTTTAAGATGGCATTATTTTCTTTCTTGCTCCCCAAAGATGCAAAATTGTTTTTTATTTACTATCTTGACCAGTGGAGGGTAGGGCCATTGAGAGATTTTCTTTTGGCTTTTCCTCTTATGATAACTACTACAAGAAAAATAAAGACCCAATATGTGTGTTAGGCCAACCTCAAAGTACACCTATTGCAATGATACATATAGGGATGGGAAAATAATCAGTAGTTGGTCCATGAACATATGAGCTGGATGTGGGCTGACATTAAATCTATTACCTGACTCCTCATATTTCAACCTCTTCTCAGACCCTATGTCCAGGGGTTCTCAATATGTCCTCCCAGGAATGTGCTCCTCTGTAATGATTTCTAATCTTATGCAGTTTTCCCACTCTAGTGTGCATATTTTCTGAGATGTAATCCCTTCTTCTTTCACAGCAATCTGACATCTTACCAAATTTAGGGGGGGAAATCACATTTTCCATGCTTCTAGAAGCCATCCCTGATATATATGTTCCCATCAACAGGCACCCGTGCCAGGAAACGGTATCTTGTTTTCGAGGCAAGCACTCCTAAATGGATAAAATCTCCCTTAGCCAACTTTATATTTATTCTTTTGATCATGCACTGTTAGAATCCAATTTCATTGTACTCTCTTGGTTCTAGCCGGTACACACTGTATACATCTTATAGCTTCTTTGGGATACAATCTCTTTCCTCCCTTCAACACAGAAATGTTTTTCTTCAACATAGAAATGAAGATGGTAGATCTTCTTGTAGCTATTAATCCAAGTTCAATTATGATTTAATTATTCCCCAGAAACCTTCTGCAATGCCTGACTACTAGTAGCACAAGAAAAGATAAAAATCTAGTTCTGCAAGTGCACTATTCCTCAGGGAATGGCAAGGCTTGGGATTTCATTGTAACTAAAATTCAAAAAAGGATCTCATTTGTTAAATAAAAACTTTTTAAACTATCAGGGGAGAGGATACCAAATCTCAAATGACAGCAATGGAAGGAAATAAATACATACAATACCTTCATCCGGGCTTTTATCCATGATCATAAATTTGAGCTTCGAATATGAGAGAAAAATCTTTGAATATTCAGTCTTTACAACTTATGGCAGGTTATAAACTTGATCTTCCAGTTCTTCAGAAGTCCTGCACATGCCTCTCACCCTGTGGGGAATATGCTATTTCCCCTTTCTGACCTTTCTTCTTAGCACATATCCAAGTAATGAGTTAATATTGTATACTATATGGAATAAGGGCCTGGTTTTTTTACACAAATAGATTAGCTGGCAAGATGTAAATGTTTGATTAGTATAAAATGCAGAGAATGTTAAAATATTTTCTTCTCATTCTCCTGAGTCTTGAGAAATATTTTTATCCAGTTTCCTTATTTCTTTACAATATTACTGAGTAATATTTACAAAGAGTCCTGAAAATTTCATGTGAAATGTATAACTGATAAATTCTCTTGGATTTATTCTCAATATTATGATTTTTTTTCCTTCAACTGAGAAAATATAGCAAATTTCTGATTCTGTAGATAAATAACATCTCTCCAGGTTCTCAATTTAACTACTTTAATATGCTTTGATTTTATGTGAAACAACATGTCTTTAAATGATGAAATCATTTATCTTCGATGTGAATTTTGTTTGTTGCATTTATAGAATCTTCTTTGGACTGTTACTTTATACATTCAGTATCTTCTAGAAATATTTTAACAAGAGACCCGAAAAGGGTGAGTGGATTTGATAACCACTGTCAGTAAAAGAAACAAATTGAGATAGCTGAGAATACAGTCCTGAGGAACCAAAACACATGTCAGATGATAAAGGACAAAAAATAAAATGAGTTTTAAATATCAATCCAACAATTATAAAGAAATTGGATAACCACTAGGACCTGAGTGGCTGAGTGAATTTTTTCTTTGAAAAATAATTCAACTCATCCCACAGGTAAGGGTATTTCTGAAATATTGACTTTACAGGTTGTGTTAAAGAATCTGGGTTTTATTTTAAGTGTGTTTAAAAGACTGAAATCGAGTGGTTGACACGATTGGATTTTTTTAACACCACCACTGTAGCTGCTATGTGACTAATAGCCATTAAGCATATTAAAATGGAAGGAGATAGACAATTTAGGAGGTTCTTGTAAGAGAACAGGTGAGAATTTCATGGTAGTGTGGACAAGGATAGTAGTTAATGGGTATGCTGGTTTGAAAAGGTTTATGTACCCAAGAAAAGTCATGTTTTAATCCTAAATCCACTTTGTAAAGGCAGTCGTTCCTTCTAATCCCTGTTAAGTACTGTATGTTTGAAACTTTGATTTCCAGTGCCTGTGGAAAAAAAAAAAAAAAAGAAGCCACCCCGTTTCTGGTAGATTGCATTCCGGCAGCAGCAAATTAAAACTATAGGGGTGGTCAAAATTCATCAGATTCTGAATATGAGGACTAGAGGGTTTGTTGGTCATCTGGATGTGGGAGAAGTTGTATGGATGTGACTAAAGTTTATGGCTTAACCAAATGATTAAATAAATATACCATGTACTGACATGGGAAAGAAGTAGGGAGCAGCAAGTTTGGGTTGAGAACAATCAAGAGTTCAGTCTTTGGCATGTTATGTTTAAGTTGCCCACTAGATAACAAATGGAAATATCTAATAAGAAGTTGAGCAGACAAATCAAGCTTGCAGGTGTCGAAGATAGGGATAGAAAATTTGGCTTCATCTCATTTGGGCAGCATTAAAGTCAATTCCTAGATGACAGGCCTCTTTCAGTGAGAAGATAGCTGGGGGAGAGATAAGATCATAAAACTGTGTCCTGAAGAAATAAAAGTCAAATCAGCCAGGAAAAGCTCTAGCACAGGAGCTTCAGATAACACAGTGAGAGATAATGAGAAAGAATAGTAAATGCACAGATCTTCCATTAAAGTAATAACAATATCAGAGTGCTCGCAATGATGCAGAAGATATGTGCATGTGTGGTTTTCTCTAAGTGGCAAAATGTGTATTGAATACCATCACAGGTTACTTTTCCACCACCAGATGTATTTCAGGTAAGAACTGAATCCTGCCACTCTAAGTAGGGTATATTTCAGTTAAAAAAAGAATCATGAGGTGGTGTAACAGTGGCTCAGTGGCAGAGTTCTCCCCTGCCATGCCAGAGACCCAGGTTCAATTCCATGTGCCTGCCGATGGAAAAAAAAAGAATCATCGTAGTTTTTAATCTGTAACTCATTTATTCATGCAAACTTTGTTTTAAAATGTTCATTCAAAGCGATAATGCATTCAGCTTACCCCTGTTCAACAAGAAAAAATTTAACTTCAAAGAAGACTAATTTATAAATAAGGAGATATTTGGAGAATTGTGCATATATTATTCAATACTAAAAGAAATTAACTATGAAAATTCTGGAATTTCTTTCACTGAAATCTTTAAAAATAAGAGGGACACACAAATGTCTAAATTGAACCTACTATACCAGCCCTGATTAAAAGTCATTTAGCTCATCTCTTTTCCAACATTCCAGTATTACATGGAAGGAAGTCAATCTTAATCTATGATAAGCATATGATAGCATATGATAGAATTTAACATTATAATAGCAAACAAACCTTGCTTAGTGCTTATACATTCTTTCAATATTTTCTTCTCCATATTTATTCAGAGATTGAACTGTACAGTTATTTAAAGCCCCAAATGCTTTTCCATGGGTTTTAACCAGATGGATGTGACTAAACTAGATCATAAGCCCCTGAACAGCAAGAAAGTATCTACCTTGTTTTATGTAGTACCAAGAACACTAACTAAAGACAGATTTAATGGATCTTAATGGTGAAAGTGGCCATGATAGTGAGGCTGTAGCAAGCACACATCCACAAGATCCTTAATTTCTCCCAATAACACAATGGAGAAAAGAATGCAGAAAATCTCAGAGTGACCTAAACTATGTCAATTATTAAGTCTAAAGAAATATAGAGAGCAATGTAGTGAGAACATTTCTGTAACATCTTTTCTAACTTAGCAATGTCTTGTCATTGCAGCTTTGGGGAGAAAAAATGAAAAATTCCAGAGGGAATAACCTCTCTGACACTGTGAGTGAATTCATTCTCCTTGGATTCCCTTGTGCCTGGGAGATTCAGGTCTTTCTCTTCTGCCTCTTCTCGCTGACCTATGCCCTGACACTCATTGGGAACCTGTGCATCATCTGCGCTGTAGGGTGGGACCACCATCTCCACACCCACATGTACATCCTGCTAGCAAATTTTTCCTTCCTGGAGATCTGGTACATCACCTCAACTGCCTCCAACATGCTGGCCAACATTCTCTCTGAGACCAACACCATCTCCTTTCCTGGATGCTTCCTACAGTTCTACTTCTTCTCCATGGGCACCACTGAGTCATTTTTATTATCTGCCATGGCCTTTGACCTTGTGATCTGGAGACCCCTGCACTACCCCACCATCATGACAGTACAGCACTGCATCAGAATGGGAGCCTGCTGCTGGGTGTGTGGTTTCTCCTGTTTCCTCATCCCAGTTTACCTCATCTCCCAGCTACCTTTTTGTGGCCCCAATATTATTGATCACTTTCTATGTGACCCAGGACCGCTTTTGAAGTTGTCCTGTGTGCAGCTCCAACCACTGAGGTCATCTGTGCTGTCTTTAGCTCAGTCCTTATTTTCTCCAACTTTATCTTCATCACCAGGTCCTACACACTGGTGATCAGAGTAGTACTGAGGGTCCCCTCAGCTGAAGGCCGGTGAAAGACCTTCTCCACGTGTGGGTCTCATCTGGTCACGGTGTTCCACTTCTATGGCTCCATCATGGTGATGTACATCGGCCCAACATCAGGCAATCCAGCTGGGATCCAGAAATTGTGACTTTATTTTACTTTGTGTTGACCCGGCTTTTCAACCCCTTGATCTACAGTCTCCAGAATAAGGAAATGAAGGAGGCCCCGAAAAATCTGTTTAGGACTTTGAGATTTGGACAAGGACAACCTCTCAAGAACTAGAATTCATAGCACGTGTATAAGTAAGACATGTAGTGATATTAAAATATATGAAGTCAATGGTCTTAAATTTGAGATTTCAGGCATTTGCATTTAAATGAATCAAAGAGCAATAAGATCTTACAAATATTTCCATAAATCATCTGTCTAGGCTATATTCTATTAAGATTCTGCATATCTGACATGGAAACAAGAATATGCCAGACATTCTCAAGCAGTTTGTCAAGATGAAACTATGACTAACCCAAATATCAACTCATCATTTTCTGTCCTTTGCAAATTTAGGTAAATTTTCTCCAACCACCAATTCCACAGTTATTAGAAGCCTAAATTATCCCCCACTATATCTCTCCCTACACACACGTACACACACACACATGCCCACTTGCACACTCACACACACAAACCATACAAAGGTGTGCATTTGCTTCTCTCTTCCCACTCTTGAATCCTCCCACGGTCATGTTTTGATCGCATTAAACTGGATGTGAGAACCCAGCTCCTTCAGCATTTTACCCACCAGCAGTCACCTCCAGCTTTGTGTGGGTACATTAGCTTGACTGCAGATTAGGGCGGAACTACCATGGTGAAAAGCCCGTCTACCTCATTGCATCTGGTCTGCCTCTTCCTTCACATAATCTTCCCACTACTCACAAGAATGACCAGAAAACCTTCCCCTTTCTTATCCATGCGAATGCTGTCCATGTGGAGACCCTCGAGAATCTGGGATTCTTCCTCAATGTGGACTTGCAGAAATTTCCTCTCAGCAAACCCAATTCCTGACTGGAATCTTTGAAAACAGTTTCTCCAACTGCTTACTCTTCAGGGTGTTTTAGGTTCTTGAAACTTGAAATCTTCCTTGTTTATGTTAGTACCACCCAGGAACACTCAAAGTAAAAGAATAAATACAGACATTGTAGAGGTGAGACCTGGACATTGGATGGCATGAAGTGAGGTGGCAAGGAAAAAGAGAAGCAGAAAGCAGGGAGGGAGTTAATTTAGGTAAAATGATAATAATTCATATTTTAAGTAATTTATTATTTAAAAAGTGCTTTTCTATGAACACTAGCCATGCAGAGAAGATGGAGGAAGCATGTCAGAGGATAGACATAGGACAGTAAGGCCAGTGTCTGAAATGAGGTATATTACTCTCCAGGTAATTTTCACAGTGGCCTGGAATCTGCAGGTTGCATTATAATATATTTAATATATAAATCTTACTCTGAGATAGAACAATCATATCTACTAGTTAAATGGCGACCTATTGCACAGAGGCAGAAAAAGACCAAATTTGCTGAGGTATCTTCATTTTAGATATGCAAGGGAGACACACACTCTATGTGGGTTGCTGGCATGACTTAATATTTGAATGGAGGACCAAGACTAGCCTATAAAATCACATAATCAGAAAGCAGCAAGAAGGCTGAAAGGCTTGACCTGCAGTGTCTTTGTACAAACTTTTAAAGGCACACTGTAAATACTGAATTGGTCTCCCAAAAAGGTAAGTTCAAGTCCTAACCCCTAGTATTTGCAAATGTGACCATATTTAGAAATAAGGTCTTTGCAGATAAAATTAATTAAGGATCTCAACTAGAAATCATGCTGAATTAGCTTGGTGCTACTTCCAATGACTGACACCTGATAAGAAGAGAAAAAGAAAAGGAGTAGAAGGAAGAGATCAAACAATGGGCAACAATATCCATCAATTATCTCTTGAACTGAAACTCAGAATTTTGCTCTCACCCCTGTATTTATTTTTCTGCCTATTTTTTGTTGCCAAAAGATTAGTAGATATTCAATATAAATGTTTATAAGAAAAATTTCAAAAAGTGTCAGCATCAATAAGAAACTAGAATGGTAGCCAGGTGCAAAGGAAATATACAGAAGGTAATAAGAAGAAAGAAATATATAATGGAAGGAAATTACTTACTTTTTATGATAGCAACAAAAATGTAATATATCTTTAAATAAACCCCTCCAAGGGGTCTATATGAAGAAAACTATAATTTTTTACTTTGAAACATTTTTTAAATGACATGAATAAATGAACATACACACCATGCTTCTGGATGTGAGAAATAAATTAGTAAACTTGCCATGTGAGCCCAAATAAATTTATTAATTTGATGAAAGCTGTAAAATAATGTTGTTAACCTTAAAATACTACAATCCAAATATTCAGTAATTGGAGATTATATGAACTATAGCACATTCAGTGCATAGAAAACCACACAGCCATTCAAAAATGATGTCTTGAAATATATTTTATAACAAGAAAATGCTTACAATATAATGCTAAATTTAACTTTTTACAAAATATAAAAGACATATGAAATTGTTTCCAAATTTATTTTATATTCGTAAATTGCAGGAAAGAAGTGCATCAAACCTCACAGTTGCAATCTCTGGAAAGTGGAATTAGGTGATTTTACTGTGCTTTTATATATGTTTTGTAAATTTACCCTGATAAGCATGTTTTTTTTTCTTGTCAAAATAAATATGCTTTCAAAATTGTAACTAAAAAAAATCCCAACCTGACTGTACTAAAGAAGCCTTGTTCTTTATTTCTAATTCTGCCCCTTGAGTGAAGTGAGAAGTCATCATGTTTCAGGAACTGACAGTGAGTCAGCATTAAGGGACTTAGGTCTGGAGTCCATGTGCTAATGGCTGAAGCAGTCACTGAGGAACCTTCAGCAGCAAATCTGTAAAGAACCTAGGTGATAAACCCTATCCCCAAAACTAAAATGGCTTCAGAACCAAAATGCTGGAAGCATGCCTAACCCTTCAAGGAAACACTGATATCTGACAAGTACATACATACACATATACAGGCATACACAGTCAAACTTATTATGTTTTCCATTCCCTATAAATGGTCCTGGAAAATTTTCTTGCAGTCTAGAGTGTATGTGGGACTCAGATCTGTGTCAGAGCAGCATGTGTTCTTCAGAAGACTTCAGTGTCTTCCCAATAGTGCCAGTGGTGTACTCATCACACAAGTAGACAAAGGATTACAGAAGCTCTAACTTCCTGTTTTTTGCACTCTCTTCTCAGACCTGTTCTCCTTTATAACATCTGCATTTCCCTTTATCCCTCTCAATTTTTCATACTTCATCATTAGAAAATTTGCCTTGTGAAGGGTCTGAAATTCTAACTAAATTAACTATCCACCAATAAAATGCTAAGAATCCAGTGGTATGGATACAAGATAGAATACTTTAACCAGTATTTTTAAAGGTAGTTTCAAAGATTGTCCTGAAGTATGGGTAAAAGCTTAAGATATGACATTAAGTAAGAGAAATAATAACAAAATTGCATAGTTATATTATGATTAGAAATAGGTTATGAATAGGAAAAATGGAAAGAATGCAGCAAGTTATTAATAAGCAGAAGAGAGCTTTGTATTAATGAGCTATGCAGAGACTTATTGTACACATTTAATAGAGTTCAAGTCTCTTAGGTGGATTAAACGAAGATGATTACTATATTAAGGATGCCCACCATGCCAAAGTGTTCCTTATCTTCTACCTTTGATGAAGGACAAGTAGGCTTTAAGGATTTTCAGAGAACAGACCAATAATTATGACTGGATAGTAGGCAATTTTTCAGAGAGTGCATGGCATAAGATGAGGAATTTAAAGTGAATTGGTTGCCTAGATTATAGCAAAGACAAGATCTAAATATAATGAGCCAGCATTACTCAGGCCATTGTAAACTTTGTTGTAAATCCATTTTAAGCAATAGCTTCTGGTTCAAAGTTGGGTTTAGCATCAGTACTGTGCAATTTATTTAAGTAATATCATAAATATTCTTAACATTTTTTTCTGTAAGATATTTCATTAAGATCATCACTTTCACTTTCTCTTTTATTTTGTTCTCTGGCCTTTTTTTTTTTTCAAACGTAACAATCCAAACCACAACGAAGGAAGAAATAAAACTAAGGCTTGGTTCACAGATGTGCTGTCTGTATATGCCAGTGCAAGAAAAAAGTACTCTGCTACTACACTATCACCTCTCTAAGTGAAGCCAAAGAGTGTGGTGGTGGAGGAAACTCTCAAACCAGGAATATCAACAAGCAATCCATTTTGTGTCAGTCATGTATAGTGGAAGAAATGGCCAGCTATACAAGATAAGAATACACACAGAACAGTTATGGAAAAAGGCTTCATGATTGGCCAGGGGCACAAAAGGAACCAGATAGGAAGATCAAAGACAAGGAAGTTTGAGACAAAAAAAACATACGACAGACCTCTGAGATTGAACACAAAGTTTGCAGACCTTTGTGGCCCAAATCAATGCCCTTCAGAAACTATGCCCCACAGTGGAGGTCGTCAACAGTCAGGTGGGAAGAATGAGTCATCCCGTAGATGTCAGACTCTCTGTCCTCATCCACCTCAGTGTTTCTACAAATACTCACAAAGAGAAAGGCAGGGGTAGAAGCTATCAATGAGTCATGAAATATTGGCATTCTCTTACCCAGGCTGATATAGCCACTGCCTCCCCTTTTTTAATCCTACCAACAGCAGAAGCCAATACTAAACATTCAGATTGACCCTATTCTTTAAAAGAAACAGCCAGCAACTGTTGGCAAAAATGATTACATCAAAATCTTTTCAATCACCTCTTTTGCTGCTCAGATATGGCCTCTCTAAGCCAGCTCTGCAAATAAATTCACTACCCTCCCTACTACATGGGACATGACTCCCAGGGATCAGCCTGGCCCTGGCATCATGGAATTGAGAATACCTTCTGTTCTAGTTTGCTGGCTGCTGGAATGCAACACACTGGAGATGGATTGGCTTTTAATAAAAGGGGATTTATTTCATTAGTTCTTCACAGGAAAGGCAGCTAACTTTCAACTGAGGCTCTTTCTTATGTGGGAAGGCACAGAGTGATCTCTGCTGGCCTTCTCTCCAGGCCTCTGGGTTCCAACAACTTTCCCTGGGGTGATTTCTTTCTTCATCTCCAGAGAGATGAGAGGGCTGAGCTGTGAGTGCTGAGATGAAGTATGCTGAGCTGCTTGGACTGTGCTACATTGAGCTCTCTCATTTAAGCACCAGCCAACTAAATCAAAAATCCTTCATTATAACAAGCACACTGCTCAGCTGACTGCAGGTGTAATGAGCAACAGATGAAGACATGTACCATTGGCTTATGTCCACAGCAACAGAACTAGGTAACTTCATCTGGCCAAGTTGACAACCGAATCTAACTACCACACCTTCTTAACCAAAAGGGGGAAAAGAAATTAAAACAAGTTTCAGTGGATAAGACATTTCAGAGTCAAGAGGTCATTTTGGAGGTTACTCTTATGTAAGCTTCAGTCAGATATTGCAAATTGCCACTGCATACCAAGCCCCACCAATAGAACTTCTGAAAACCCTAAAGATTATATGGGCTCTATCTAAGACCCTGTAGAAGTTTTACTTAGTAACTTTATTTTTTCAGAAATTTAAGGTCTCAAGATTGTTCTTATGCCACATAAGACCTAAAAGTTAGAGGTACCAGTGTCTCCAAGAACATGACCAGTTTTCCTATGCTCTATAAAGTTAACACCACTTTTCAGCAAGGAGAAGATAAAATACTTATTGCTCAGATATCCCTGAAGATTGAGGGATGATTGAATGAATGTGAGAATGTGTAACTGAGAAATTAGTATTTAACAAATGATTATGACTACCGGATAATTATACAGATATTTAGTTTTTGTTTCTAGTCTATTAGAATAGCCAGAAGGAAATACCTGAAATTATTGAGCTGTAATCCAATAGCCTTGATCTTTGATAATGATGGTATAACTATATAGCTTTTATCATGTGAACATTTGATTGTAAAAGTCTTGTGACTGACACTCCCTTTGTCCAGTGTTTGGGACATGCATGAAAAAAAAAATCCGTTCATTCTAGAGGGTGCGAAGATTTGTCTTTTCCAAGTTATTTTTTCCTGAATATGGGTTTTGTTTCCCAATTCACTTAGCACAGGCAATTGCCTCAGTTTATCAAAATATCACCTCTGGATTTGGTTTCCGGGTCAAGATGGTGGCTTAACAACGTGCGCGTTTTAGTTCATCCTCCCGAACAACTGCTAAATAACCAGAAACAGTACAGAACAGCTCCTGGGGCCACGTCAGTGACCAGACACACAGCGTACCCCAGCCTGGAGCAGCTGGACCAGCTGCGAGCACCCCCCAAAACCGTGAGTTCCCAAAGCTGCAGCGGCCAGCACCCCTCCCCCACAGGCCGCTTCCCAGAGGGGAAAGGAAAGGACTTTACCAGCAGCAGTGACTGGGCACAATCAAACGCCAATTGTGGAACTAATTAACAAATTCTGACTACTAAAAATAGGCCCCCAGCTTAGGTGAACCCGATCAAAGCGGAGGTTGCTCATTTTTGCCCCAGCACCAAGGGGGCAGGACCGACAGAAAAAGGGGGAAAAAAAGAAGGAAACAGGTTTTTGTGGCCGTGTATCTACAAAGGCTTGACTGCCTCTGGATACAGTGGCAGGACTTTTCAGGCTGCAACTGCCCCAGGCATAGGCAGAAGTGAGCTCTTTGGGGGGCTTATCTGGAGCCTGTGCCTTCCCCAAGGGAGGGGTGAAGGCCCACCCAGGTGGAATCCCTCCATCAAGGAATTCAGACACCAGTGCTTGATAATTTGAAGCCATTAAAACCAGCCTACAACCTCTCCTCTGTCTCCAACAAACCCCCAGCCAAAGTTAAAGGTACTGCATCATCTTATGCTGGGGGGACCTGCAGTCAGACAAGCACCACATACTGGGCAGGATAAGAAAAACAGAGTCCAGAGACTTCACAAGAAAGTCTTTCAACCTGCTGGGTCTCATGCTCAGGGAAAACCGACGCAGGTGACTCTTTCCTCCTGATAGGAGGCCAGTTTGGTCTGGGAAAATCTGGCTGGGGTCTATAATATCTAAGCAGACCCTCCTAAGTGTGTGTGGGGGAAAGGTACCACACAAGCAGGGCAAGAAACAAGAAAACAAGAACCGAAAAATTCTCCCCTGTTAAGCAAAACCTAAGTTAAAGGTTCAGATAAAGCTGAACAGAATGTCAAAGAACAGATAGACAACAAATTCATCCAGCAAGAAAACCCTAGATAAAAGAAGTGAAAGCAATCTCCAGAATAAACTAATTAAGGTAATTAAATGCCTAGATGCCAGCAAAAAATAACAAGTCACACTAAGGGAATTGAAGATATGGCCCAGTCAAAGGAACAAACCAACAATTCAAATGACATACAGGAGCTGAAACAACTAATTCAGAATATACGAACAGACATGGAAAACCTCATCAAAAACCAAATCAATGAATTGAGGGAGGATATAAAAAAGGCAAGGAAGGAACAAAAAGAAGAAACTGAAAGTCTGAAAAAACAAATCACAGAACTTACGGGAATGAAAGACACAGTAGAAGAGATGAAAAAACAATGGAAACCTACAATGGTAGATTTCGAGAGGCAGAACATAGGATTAATGAACCAGAGGACAGAACATCTGAAATCCAACAAGAAACAAACTATAGGAAAAAAAATGGAAAAATATGAGCAGGGATTCAGGGAATTGAAAGACAATATGAAGCACATGAATATACGTGTTGTGGGTGTCCCAGAAGGAGAAGAGAATGGAAAAGGAGGAGAAAAACTAATGGAGGAAATTATCACTGAAAATTTCCCAACTCTTATGAAAGACTTAAAATTACAGATCCAAGAAGTGCAGCGTACCTCAAAGAGAACAGATCCAAATAGACATACTCCAAGACATTTAATAATCAGAATGTCCAAGGTCAAAGAGAAAGAGAGGATCTTGAAAGCAGCAAGAGAAAAGCAATCCATCACATACAAGGGAAGCCCAATAAGACTATGCACAGATCTCTCAGCAGAAACCATGGAGGCGAGAAGACAGTGGGATAATATATTTAAATTATTAAAAGAGAAAAACTGCCAACCAAGAATTCTATATCCAGCAAAATTGTCCTTCAGAAATGAGGGAGAAATTAAAACATTTTCAGACAAAAAATCACTGAGAGAATTTGTGACCAAGAGACCAGCTCTGCAAGAAATACTAAAGGGAACACTAGAGACAGATACAAAGACAGAAGAGGGAGGTGTGGAGAAGAGTGTAGAAAGGAAGACTATGAGTAAAGGTAAAAGGAAGGAAAATTAGATATGACATATAAAATCCAGAAGGCAAAATAGTAGAAGAAAGTACTACCCATACAGTAATAACACTGAATGTTAATGGATTAAACTCTCCAATCAAAAGACATAGTCTGGCAAAATGGTTTAAAAAACAGGACCCATGTATATGCTGTCTCTACTCAAAGGTCACAAGGCCAAGGACACAAATGGACATTTACATGTTTATAGCAGCATTATTAACAATTACCAAGTGATGGAAACAGCCAAAATGTCCATCAACAGACAGTTGACTAAACAAACTGTGACATTTACATAAGATGGAATATTATGCAGCTGTAAGACAGAATAAAGTTATGAAGTATGTAACAACATGAATGGACTTTAAGGACATTATGCTGAGTGCGATTAGCCAGAAACAAAAGGACAAATACTGTATGGTCTCACTGACATGAACTGACATTAGTGAATAAACTTAGAATATTTCCTTGGTAACAGAGACCATCAGGAGATAGAAATAGGGTGAGATATTGGGTGATTGGAGCTGAAGGGATACAGATTGTGCAACAGGACTGAATATAAAATCTCAGATATGGACAGCACAATACTACTTAACAGTAATGTAATTATGTTAAAACACTGAATGAACCTGCATGTGAGAATGATAGAGGGAGGAGGACTGGGGACATAAATGAAATCAGAAAGAAAGATAGATGGTAAAGATCGAGACAATATAATCTAGGAATGCCTAGAGTGTATAATAATAGTGAAATGTAAAATGTACAAATTTAAGAAATGTTTTTGCCTGAGGAAGAACAAAGGAATGTCATTATTGCAGGGTGTTGAAAATAGATGAAAATTAATACTTTAAAATGTCACCTTATGTGTGAGACTAAAGCAAAAAATGTTACAAAATTTATATTTTGACTAGAGCATTTCCTAATATAACTCATGTAGATAGTTTGAGTGAATGTCATAAGTACTTGGAATCTCAGGTAGCATATGAGATTTTGTTGGTTTGTCCAGAGTGATGCCCTGATGAATCCCAGAGTGATTTGATCAGTGACTGGAAAAGTATTCGCAAGCCCCCTTCGGGGAATGGTGAGAGTGGGGAGAAATTCAACTTCCCCAAGTTGAATTCTTGATATTCTCACAAGCAGTGTGGACAACCAAAGCTATAGGCTGAGCCCCCAGGCTTGGGGTTTGTTCACATGAAACTTAACCCCACAAAGGATAGGTCAAGTCTACTTAAAATTTAGGCCTAAGAGTCACCCCCAAGAGAGCCTCTTTTGTTGCTCAGATGTGGCCTCTCTCTCCAGCCAACACAACGAGCAGTCTCACCACCCTTCCCCTCTCTGTGTGGGACATGACTCCCGGGGGTGTGGACCTTCCTGGCAACGTGAGACAGAGATCCTGGAATGAGTTGAGACTCAGCATCAAGGGACTGAGAAAAAAACCCTAGAATGAGCTGAGAATTAACATCAAGGTATTGAGACAACCTTCTCGACCAAAGGGGGAAGAGTGAAATGAGACTAAGTGTCAATGGCTGAGAGATTCCAAACAGAGTTGAGAGGTTATCCTGGAGGTTATTCTTATGCATTAAGTAGATATCACCTTGTTGTTCAAGATGTAGCAGAGAGGGTGGAGGGAACTGCCTGAAAATGTACAGCTGTGTTCCAGTAGCCGTGTTTCTTGATGATGATTGAACAATGATATAGCTTTCACAATGAGACTCTGTGAATGTGAAAACCTTGTGTCTGATGCTCCTTTTAGCTACTTTATCAGCAGAAGAGTAGAACATATGGAATAAAAATAAATAATAGGGGGAACAAATGTTAAAATAAATTTAGTTTGAAATGCTAGTGGTAAATGAAAGCGAGGGGTAAGGGGTATGGTATGTATAATCTTTTTTTTCTCTGTTATCATTTTATTTCTTTTTCTGTTGTCTTTTTATTTCTTTTTCTAAATTGATGCAAATGTTCTAAGAAATGATGAATATGCAACTATGTGATGATATTAAAAATTACCGATTGTATATGTAGAATGGAATGATCTCTTAATGTTTTGTTTGTTAATTTTTTTAATTAATAAAAAAAGTTAAAAAAATATATATCACCTCTGTCCAAAATATTCTGACTTGGTATATACCACTCACATTGAGAAAAACCTAAAATATGGAATTTCATCAAAGGCAGGTGTGAGACTCTCAAAAAGAGTCTGGAAGATTGTATTAAATTCAATCCCATGGAAAATTAATTATGTAAGGTACAAACATATTTGGTGGCAGGAGGAAAGGACAGGGTCAGAGTGGTAAAAATCAAACTATAAGGAATATGTTCTTCAAAGACTATAAATGATTTATCCAAGACTGGTTTTTAAATGACATTGTGTGCAGTGAGCCTCTTCTCTCCCTCCTCCCAAGTTACAGAAGGGAACATGAAAACCTTCAGAGCCTTATGTGTTATTCCCAAGAAGGCAAGGTGAAAGGGCAGGTTCCAGGTGTCCTGAACTGTGCTGCTCACAGAGAAGACCTGACCCACGACATGCCTGGGATGCTTCCAACTTGTGCTGACCTAGAAAGACATGATCTGATGAAGATGCTTCACTTCAAATGGACCTTTTCATTCCAATTACTAAGGTGCTAGTTTCTACCCACTGGCCAAATCCAGAAACCAAATCAGCAACTAATCAGCTCCAGGTACACTTACCTTAACGTTCTTTTTTTTTTTTTTACTAACTTTTGTTTTTTTATTAGAGAAGTTGTTTTACAAAAATATCAAGCAGAAAATACAGAGTTCTGATTAACATCCCCCATGACTAACATGAGCGTTAGTGTAGTGCATTTGTTAGAAATAATGAAAAAATGTTATTATAACTGTCTTATTAACTATAGTCCATTATATACATAAACTAAAAGTATCTTGATCCAAAGGAAGGATTATTTTCTGTTTGCTTGTTTTTCCTTCACACTAATACATTCTGTCTTACTTGACAGTGACTGAGCTTAGCATCCTCCTGGCACATTCAGGCTTATGGACTTGGACCACTCCCTGGGCTTCCCTGTCTGAGGCCAGCTACCTACTCAAGTCACAAGGAGCAGAGTCAGACAATGAGCTCATTGGAGATGTCATAGAGCCTTAGTTGCCATGGCAATTGTTAGAGAGAACATAGAGAAGGGTATAAAAGAAAGGAAAAAGAAGAGAGAAAAATGCAGGAAGAGTTGAAGAGTAGTGGAAAAAACATACAGTGCTAAACTTGTAGTTGAGAAATGTGTGCAGAACTAGTGGGTAAAACAACATTTTCACAAACAGTGTCTCGCCAACAGCTTCCTGAAGTGATGTCGTTTCCTGAAGGAATAATGGCCAAGGTACATTTTGGCTTCAAATAAATGTAAAGGGATTGGGGCAGATTTGAAAGTACACAGACTATTGTAATCCTGAGAAGTTTATATTAAGGAAACTAGACAGCCACCGAGAAGTTAGAGAATCAATGGATGTGTTCTGTAAATAAGTCTTCAAGTTGAGTGTCAAAGGTTTTGAAATGTACAAATCCCCACATACTCTAGGGCCTTTTCCAAAGTACAAAAAAAGGAGTGTCCATAAGTTGGCACTTAGTGGAGAGCAGAATTGATTGATGAAACCTATTTATGCGAGATATTTTTCTCAGACATCCTCCCCGTATCAGTTTATGGACCATGGGCAGAATGAACCTGCTACATCCAAACCCGAGCCTTCAGTGAGTTTCAATTACATGAGGAGACTTATCCTGCTGCCCTGTGGCTCTGGACCAATGTGCACAAAGCTTGGAAAATAGGTGTGATTCTGATCACAGAGAGGCGAACTGAAGAAGGAAAGTTCAGAAACACAATCTTCTATGTTCTCCCTACAGAAATCAACTTGCCCAAGTCTGTACATCACTGTCAGCATGGGATGGCAGTGTGTTTACTTAACTAGCTAGAAAAGGACTGGATATAAATTTCTGCACCTGGGTGGTATTTCTGCCAAAACAGACTTCCTAAGATTTTTGTCCTATCAAAGTGACTTACTCATTACACTATGAGCTCTTTAAAAGCAATGCTTAATTAATCTTGTATCTCCAGAATCTAAATTAAAATGCTTCTTCATGAAGTCATGGTGTACCAAGAGACCAACTCTAAATAAAATTTATTAAACATGGTGCTTTAAGTGACAAGATTATCTCCATATGGAAATCCTAATAATCGATGTATGTGTTAAGCCAATCTCACAGTCAACCTATTCCAATAATTAGTGTAGGGATGGGAAAATAATCATCAGGTAGTCATGGGCCCAGTGGACATACTGTGAGCTGGATCTGGGCCAAGACTTAACATAACACCTGGCCCTTGCAACGTTTTCTCAAACCCTGAATCCAAGAATCCTCAACAGGACCTCAGGAATCTGTTCTTCTAGAAAGTTTTCTGCCTAACATAGGACACCCAGGGTAGTGTGCCTATTTTCTGAGTTGTAACCCCTTTTTCCTTCACAGCAAGCTGATATTCTTACCTCACTTAGTGAAGGCATCACCATTTCAATGCTTCTAGAAGCCATCCCTGAAATGTGTTCACATCAATCGGAATCCTTGTCAGGCTACTGTATCTTATTTTCCAGCCAAGTACTCCCAAATAGATAAACTCTCCCTTAACCAACATTATTATTTATCTGCTTGATCATTTACCTTTAGAATCCATTTTCACTGCACTCTCTGGGCTCCTGCCAGTACATGCTGTCTAGGTCTTGCAGCCTCTTTGGGATACAGTCTCTTTCCTCCCTATGTCAATACTGTCTTTTGCTGGTTGTCCTCCCTTATGCCCAGCAAGTCAATTATTGGTATGGAATTAGAACAATAGTTTATGGCCTGTGATCAGAAGGGGGTGGAGACCATCCTTGGGGGTCTGGCCATGTTTTTATGTAGGAAGTCCTCTGTATTGGCTTGAAGCAAAGAAAGCATTCTAGCCTTAAATGGTGGGGAGTGGTTTACTTCTGTAGAGTCAAATGATCTACAGAAATCTAAATATTCAGGATTTTTAGTCCAGTAACCCAGATATCTCCATCTTATATCAGGGTCCCATTCTCTCCCAACAAGAAGCCTGACCTTATGTAATAGACCTCCTTGTTGGAGAGTTTAACCTTTTCTGTGGACCTTGGCCACACTAATATTAAACCTGGAATCTGGTTCTCAGCTTTTTCTGCTATCCAACTGAGGGAGAAAAGGAAGTATTTACCAAGAAGGACCTCCAGCTATCATATTAGCTTTTAATTGATAATTAATCAATGGTTGCTTTTTGTCTTTCCCTTTCCAGAAATCAATCAAACTTATCAATCACACCCAATTTGACTGTACTTCTAGTATAAAGTGGCAATCCATGGTGAAAGTTATAATAATTTATGTTATAATTCGTGTCTAGGGCTATCTGTGCTCCAGAAACAACCAGTGACTGAGTCCTCGTTGCCACTTCCAAACTCTCCCAGCATCAACTTTCTCAACCTCCGACATGGGTTGGATTCCCAGGAAGCAGACTTTGAGATAGAAATTAGCATAAAGTAGGAAGCTTGTTTGGGAGTACTCTTAGGATCGTCACTATGGAATAGAAGAAAAAAACGAAAAAAAACTGAATTGCAATGCATTTATTCATTAAAAAATAATTATATCACAAACAGTGAATAGGCATACAAGATGGGAAGATAAAATATAGCACCATCTAAAAATTAAAGTCATGAAAATGTGCTTGACAAGATTCATTCTCTTACTTTCCACATGATGATTCCCATGATTAGAAACAAAAAAAATTTAAAAACCTGTCTGAGGAAATTAAAAATTAAGCATTTATATAAGACAGAGCATCTGCCTTTTTTTTCATTACTGTGGATAATTGAAGCTATATGCAATTCAAAATAAAGCTCAGAATCAAATTTACAAAGAGTCAATATGACACTAAATCAGAAAAATCAAAACTATTTTGGAGAATGCTTTGTGAAGATGCTAACTAAATTCTAACAGATTACATGACAGAACTGATGAAGACTGAAACCTGTAAAAGTGCATAATTCAAAATTTGAATTGAAGGCTACAATGAAGTTCTGCATTATACAAAAAAGATACAGGCTCCACCAAGGCTGGATCTCCCTGAAGAGCTCCAGAGACGTGCTAGGGACCACTATGGATTTTGGGCAGATGCAATCCCTGGATGATTTGAAATGAGGGCATCCTTGGCCTCCTGAAAAGAGGAAATAATGACAAGCAGGCAGCTTCATGTGGAGTTATCAGGTACCCTGACCTGAGTGAGAAATCTACCTTTATCAGAATCTCAGATACTGACAGACCTGCATGACACCAAGATAAGATACCACATTACATTTAGTTGTACTGTCTCTTTGTACTCCTCTTAGCTATGACAGTTTCGAGAAGGAGTGGTCCATTAAACTAGGGTTATGGGTTTGGGAAGACCAACAGATGTACACTGCCGTTCTGATACCATATCAAGGGTATGTTGATGTTAACCTTAATCAACCTGCTGAGGTCATCTTTGCCAGATTTCTTCACACTAAAATCACTACCCCCCTTTCTATATTTAATGCTTCTGAGTGTGGGAAGTTGTGCTATACACTTCCTTGAAGACAGTATTCACACAATTTGGAATTCTGCACAGATTTGAGTCTTCTATGAATATGAACTCATGGACATTTATACTACATTTTGTTCCAGTTTGGGCCATTGAAAGCTCTGTTACTTGGCTCCTGTGCCCTCCTGACATACCCCATTACTGTGGCTGTTTTTGTTTATTTGTTGTTCTTAAGCATTTCCTCACTTTATGAAACCACAGGGTGCCCAAGGCTCAACTTGTCTGTTTGTGCAACAGGTCCAGAAATCAGCCATTTGTTCAAGGATCCCCTGTTTCATTTTATTGGAGAATAGGACAGGAAATCAATGCCATTTTAACCATGATCTTTTGTTCATGGCCTCTTATATTCTATAAACAAATAGTTCTTTAAATAACAGTTATTCTCTTTCTAGGACTTATACTACTGTTAACCTTTCGACTGCTATCTTTAATTGCTAATTTTTATATTTTTTGTTCCTTGTGCCTTTGATTTTATCTCCTAGTTCACTATTCTGTTTTTTAATGCAATCTTATTAGTATGTATTATATATTCACATACCATATAATCATCCAAATTGGTAGTTCACAGTATTATATAGCTGTGCATTCATTACAATTGATTTTTAAATGTTTTCATTATTCCAAAAAAAAGAAAAAGAAAAGAAAAAAGAATTGGAGATGCCAGAACTGGGAGATAATAGAACTGGGTCCATTACCCAGATTACTCAGTTCTAGGCAAACACTAGCCTCCTTTCCTTTCACCCACACACCAAGCATACTCCGGGTTCTGACATTAGCTGTTCCTTCTGCCTGAACTTATACTCCGTCCATACATTATGATATGTCCTCCACTTTTTCAAGTCTGTGCTCTAATATTAACATCTCTATTAGGCTTTCCTTAAAACACTATTATAATTACAAGGTCTGCCCTTAACTCCAATGCCCCATTCCATTCCCATGCTTCATTTTTCTCAAATGAAAAAAAATTATGTTATGCTTTGATTTTTTTTCAGTTTAGATAGCATTGCTTTAAGCCAGAATTTTTGTTTTTGCTTACTACACCCCCAGTGTCTGTAAAGTACTTGATAAATGCTTGTAGAATAATCCTAGACCACTGTAGCACTTAAAATGCCATTTTTCTAGTGGCTATCATAAAAATGCTCTTATGATATAAATAATACAACTAACAATTTTATTCATCAAATTTGAGAACTAACATTAGTATACAAAGAGTATTTTCTCTTCAAAGTAGAAAGGAGAGGGCAGGCCACAGTGACTCAGCAGGCAGAGTTCTCGGCTGCCATACCCAAGACCTGGGTTCGATTCCCGGTGCCTGACCATGCAAAAACAAAATAGAAAGGAAGATTTTCATGGCAGTTCTCCTGGTCGCTATTAAAGCAAGTTCTATTCCTATATAATCATTCCCCCAGAAACCTTCTGCAATGCCTGGTTTCCTCAGGGAATAGAAAGACTAGGGATTTCATTGTAAATAAAAGTCAGAAAAGGTACTCATTTATTCAGCAAACACTTTTTAAGGCTGTCATGGGAGAGGATCCCAACTCTCCAAAGACCGTGATGCAAGGAAATAAATATATACAATACCTTCACTGGGCTTTCATCTTGATCGTAAATATGAGCTTTGAATCTTGGGAGAAAAAACCTTTTAAGATTCACTCTTTGCAATTAATGGAAGGTTATAAACTTGATCATCCAGTTATTCAGAAGTCCTTCTCATGCTTCTCACCCTCTAGGGAGGTAATATGTTGTTTCCCCCTCTGACATTTCTTCTCTGCCCATATCCAAGAGGTAAGTTAATACTGCAAACCATATTGAAACAAGTGCCGGGTTTTCTACACAAATGGATTGAATGGGAAGATGTAAGTGTTTGTTTAGAATAAAATGCAGAGAGAGAAGCTTGAAAATATTTTCTTCTTGTTTCCTTGGGTGTTGGGAAATATTTTTATCCAGTTTCCTTATCCCTTTAAAATACTGAATGATATTTACAAGGCCTGAGGATTTTATGTGAAATACATAACTGTAAACTGCTGGTAGATTTATTATTAATATTATGGGGTGTGTGTGTGTGTGTGTGTTTTCACTCCTTCAATAGAGAGTAAATAGCAGATGTCTGATACCACTGATACCATCTCATCTCTCCAGGCTCTCAGTTTCACTAGTTTAATATGCTTTGATTTTATGGGAAACAACTGTCCTTAAATGACAAAATCATTCATCAACTGTGTCCTTTTTGTTTGTTACATTAATAGAGTCTTCTTTGGACCGTGACTTTATACACTTAGTATCTCCAAGAGATACTTTTAACAGTAGACCCAAAAAAAGGTGAGTATTAAAATGGATTTGAGGGTGGGCCATGGGGGCTCAGCAGGCAGAATTCATGCCTGCCATACCAGAGACCCGGGTTCAATTTCCGGTGCCTGCCCATGCCAAAAAAGGAAAAAAAAACAAAAATGAATTTGATATCCCACTATCAGTAAAAGCAACAAATTGGGATAGCTGAGAATAGTACTGAGAAACTATGACACTGGTCGGAGTATAAAGGACAAAAAATAAAATGAGTTTTATATATCAAACACAAAAAAAAATTTTAAAAAGCAAAGATGAAATATCAGTCACACCATTTAAAAAGAAATTGGATACACTAAAACCTGTGTGGCTGAGTTAATTTTTCTTTGAAAAACATTTCAGCAGAATAATTTGTGATCATCCCACAGGTAAGGGCATTTTAGAAATTTATTAATACCAATTGCCTTTTACCTCAGCTGCCAAATTATGTTTTCTCTCCCTTTTCTTATGTATATTTTGTACTTGGTATCTGTACAACAAGTGCAATTTAAATATTCTCAATTTCAAGGCACTTTATTTTCATTTCTAGAATTGCTTGGGAATGACTTGGTTCACTGTCATCAGAGTTAGCTTTCTGTGTCCAGACCAGAGAACACAGCCTCAGCTGAGAAAATTAAAGAATTGGTCAGGACAAAAATCCTAAATAAGCTTTTAGGATTTATACTACACAAATAAGCTTTTAGGATTTGTACTTTTAGGAATTGAAATACCCAATCACAGAAGATCGAGGTAGAATCTTTGTCCAATAGGACAAAAAACAACAAACAAAAAACTCCAATAATCTGAGAAAGGATTGTGCTGAGCCTCCAGTGCCAGCTTCTATGATGTGATCAACATGGGCAGTAAATAAGCTGAAATGACAAGTTATGAGCAGACAGACAGACACAATCTACATAGCCCTATAGGCCAGAAACACGAAGTAGCAGTCTTTCCACTTTAGAAGCCAAATTCGATAGCACTAAGGGCTGGGTTTTAAGGGGATAAAATTTAAAAGTTAAGCTATGATTCAACAACAAAAAACTAAAGAAAAGTTATGAGGGGTGATTGAAGAAAGATATTCCATGTTTCAAGATTGTTTCAATAGAAAATGCTTAGGATGGGTACTTTCAAAATGTCAGTTGTATGTGTAAAAGAGGGAAAAAAGTGCCAAGTATAGAAAGCACGTATGAGGAAAGTAATATGGAAACTTATACACAAATTAAAAACTTTTATCTATTTACCTTTTTCTTTGCAGCATAATCAGCCAAGTCAAGCCACATTCAGAAGTCCAGTCACTTGATCTGCAGCTCTCCCAAAGGTCAGTTGCCCCCAAGTGGTAAATCTACTTCACACATTCATATAGGAGTGAGTCAAAACTTTTAACCCTGTGATGGACTTGAATCCAGCAGTCTCGATGGAACAGAAGCATTTTTTATATGCCAAATATGTTGGGTACGGTCCTATAAAAACCATATATCCTGGAACCAAAGAGCCCCTTGTCATTATCACTTTACAACATCATGGAAATAAAGAGAAACGTTCTCTGTGCTCTGTACCACAATGGGAAAGAGCCTTTTGAAATGTCTTGATGTGACTTGTACTTACTTTATTTTTAACACTCTAATTAGAATAAATTGGCTTTATATAATTCTTTAGAAAGAACTTTCACATGTGCCGATTTGTTCATAAATATCCAATATGGTAAATAGATGAAGAAATACAGAAGCAGAGATTAAGTGAAATGAAATTCAAATGAAATGAAAACAATTTGAACTTCTTACATGTAATCCAATACCCTGAGTTTATTTAATGTTTGCCCCAAATCATGTTATTTTCATTTATTATTATCCGCACCCTATTAAAATGAAACATTCTTCAGGAACGCGTTGTAAAATCACACTTTTTTACTTTAGCAGACACCTCATTATTTATTACTTTCTCAAATAAATGCCAAAGAAATTTGGTGTTTCCAGGTAAAAACAATATTCTTCATTAAACATTGATAACTGGTGTCATCTCCATTATTTCCAGGCTAATGAATGCATCCGGAAGAGAACCTACTAACTCTGTTAGCCACTTTATACTCCTGGGCTTTCCCTCAAGCCCAGAAATGCAGTTCCTCTTCTTCGGACTCTTCTCAGTAACCTACACTCTGACTCTGATGGGAAACGCAGCCATAGCCTGTGCTGTGCGGTGGGACCGGCGCCTTCACACCCCCATGTACATCCTCCTGGGGAATTTCTCTTTCCTGGAAATGTGTTATGTCTCCACGACTGTCCCTAACATGTTGGCCAACTTCCTCTCCACAAGCAAGTCCATCTCCTTTGTGGGTTGTTTCACACAGTTCTATTTCTTCTTCTCTTTTGGGTGTGATGAGGGCTTCTACCTTTGCATCATGGCCTTTGACAGGTACCTGGCCATCTGCCGTCCCCTGCATTATCCACGCATCATGACTAAAGAGCTGTACACTGGCCTCGTCATCTTCGGATGGTCATGTGGGTTCATCCTCTTCCTAACTCCAGTTGTTCTCATTTCACAATTACCTTATTGTGGCCCAAATGTTATCAATCATTTCATGTGTGATCCTGTCCCTTTGATGATGCTGTCCTGTTCTGAAGATACAACCACACAATTCATTTATTCTACTTTCAATGCTATCTTCATGACTGGTACTTTTCTCTTTATCCTTTGCTCCTACGCTCTGGTGATTCTGACTGTGCTTCAGATGCCCTCAGCTGCAAGCAAACACAAGGCTTTCTCCACTTGTGCTTCTCATCTGGCTGTGGTGGTCCTGTTTTTTGGTTCTATTATGGTGATGTATGTTAGCCCTGGTTCAGAACACCCAGCAAAAATGCAAAAAATTGTGACCTTGTTTTATTCTGTAATAACTCCTCTCTGTAATCCTCTTATTTATAGCCTCAGGAACAAGGAAATGAAGGCTGCTTTAAGCAAAGTCTTTAAGTCTGAAAGACTTGCTCATAAAACATAAAAAGAGTTGTTCATAAAACATATGGTGTACCATTTTCCACCACAACTTACGTCAGTAAGAAATGAGTAAGATATTTTTCTATAAAAGTCAATAATTTTTGATGCAAATGTACTAAGAAATGATGATCATGCATCTATGTGATGATGTTAAGAATTACTGATTGCATATGTAGAATAGAATGATTTCTAAATGTTGGGTTAATTTCTTTTTTTTTCTTTAATTAATAAATTTTTTAAAATTTCAAAAAAAAAGTCAATAATTTTGTTTAGGACCCAATATAACAAAGCACATTTTCATCCTAAATATCACCCACTACATGATAGGCTAGTCTTATTTAAGAAATAAAATTGTCTTAAGCAAATTGGACCCTTCACAAATAATCCAGTTTCTTAAAGACACCATAAATCTGTCTTGTATTCCAGAGCTGGAGCAACAGCTTAGGATGTAATGTAGGTAACAGACTTATTTGAGGATTAATACTATCAGCAAATTCTTCTCCACTGGGAGATACTGATTAAAAGAGAGGTTTTTTGTTGGACATAAATTCAACCTTGCAAGTATGATCATACCACTCTACCTCCAAAGAAAAATCCATGTTTTTACTCAAAGCATCAGAAAGAAACAGCCTAATAGCCTTAGCAGGACATTAAGTGGTAGGTTAGATAGCATCCAAAATAATAATTAGAAATGTAATGGCTGTTGTTTAACTAGAATAAAGTTAAGATAGAATGTAAAGGACCAGGCATTAGTAAGAACTTACCTCCCTTTGCTATAAATCCAGTCCTAAATGGTAGGTTTTAGTACCACATTTTGTTTCAGTATTTGTTCTGTATGACATATTTAAGTATTATAAAAGATGTCTTATAAAGAGTCTCTTTTCTTTAAAACATGTAATCAGAACTGTTACTTTAGTTATTCATTTTAATTTTACCTTTGGTTATGTAATCACACCTGTTAGTTTAATTATACATTTTATTTTAATCTTTGACCACTTATTTTTCCAAGGATGACTCTAAAATGGAATGAAAGGTCATAGGAAAATAAGATACAATTTACAGAACTTCAATTAACAGCCTTCAGAAGGTCATCTGTACCAGAAAGTCAAGTTCACCTATAATTGGACTTCCTTTCATAAAGAACCAAAGATGCAAGATTGTCCGTACTTCTCAATGCAGAATTTCTGGGAATTACAGAGCAAAAAAGCAATTTTCTTTGTTCTACTTCACAGAAGCAAAGTGAATTAACTGGCTGAACAGTTGCCTAGACAAATTACTTAAATAAGCAAAAAAAAAAAGGTAATAATTAAAAGCTTCATTCAAAATAACTTCAAAGTAGGGTTGATGTTTTTCCGATTATCTTAAATCTGATTTCCCATTGGGTGCTTAGTTTTTTTCATTCTACAGTTATTTATCTGTCTTAGCAGACTTGGGAAGGGAGAGGAAAATGTAGTTATTAAAACATGCTGTTAAAAGAAAAAAATTAAATTAAATTTTTAAAAAATGCTGTTAATTGTAAAAGAGTATGGTTTCTACATTTGTAATAATGTTTAGGTAATGATTATCTAGGCTTCTCATATCTCAGTCTTCCCATTTCCTCAGATTTCAGATTGCTGACACAGAATGAAACAAATCCAAGACACTTGATAACTTCTGATTAATTTAGGACTTCATAAATTTGAAATATAGTGCCAACAAAATTTGATTTTCAAATTTGTCTATTTAAAAATTGAGTTATTTCCAAGGTTATAAGCAAATTCTTAATAATTTCCTTTTACTACTGGCTATGTAATAGCTATGTTAGTAAAATGAAATGGAGACAATGGTAAGTAAAAAAATCTGGGGAGTTAGCTGACTTTTTATTTCCTTGATATCCTGAAGGAAGAATGATGAACTTAGGTCAACCAATTATCAAGTCAGGGTTTATCCATCTTAGATAAAGGACCAGCTATTGCATTTCGCAATCCCTTCTACTAAGAAAGAGGCAAAAGATTTAGTGAGACTCTTTGGATTTGAGAAGCAGGTAAAAAAAATCACATTCCTTGAAAACTGCTCTGACCCATTTATTAAGAGTTTGACTTTAAAGGCTGATGATCTGGGGACCCAAAGCAAAAGAAACCTCTCCTTACATCCATATTATCTCCATGTTGCCCTGCTGCTCAGGCTGTGTGAGCTAGCAGACCAAATGATTCTAGAAGTGTGGATAAGAACACCACAGGACTTCCGGAGAAGATGGCGGCTTAGTAAGACGCGCGGGTCTTAGTTCCTGCTCCAGAACAGCTACTAGAGAAGTAGAAATGATTCAGAACAGCTCCCGGAGCCACAACAGAGG
The DNA here is from genome assembly GCF_023851605.1 of Tamandua tetradactyla. Classification (NCBI taxonomy): domain Eukaryota; kingdom Metazoa; phylum Chordata; class Mammalia; order Pilosa; family Myrmecophagidae; genus Tamandua; species Tamandua tetradactyla. The sequence continues at coordinate 36,698,730 of NC_135340.1, read as the reverse complement.
CCAAGAAGACAGTGTACCCCATTCTGGAATGGCTGACTGGCTGGGAGAACCTGCTCCGGTGAGATCGCAAAGGGGCGCGAGCTTCCCCAGGCTGGGGCGGCAGGCGGCCGGAGTCCCTCCTTCCCTCCTTCCCGGGCTGGCTGGGAGAATTGGACAGGCGATCCCCTCAAGCCACGGCGGTTGGCGCCCCCCCACGCGTGGCCCCCCAGACCAGCTGGGAGAATAGGATCGGAGATCCTAAAGCCGCGGAGAACAGCGACCGGGGTCCCTTCCAAACACGTGGCTTCCTGGTCTGGCTGGGAATGGTGGATAGACACTTCCCCAAGCCGCGGCGGCTGGCGCCCCCCCACCACGCTTGGCGCCCTGGATCGGCTGGGAAATTTGGACAGGTGCTCCCCCAAGCCACGGAGGATGGCGACCCTTCCCATGCGTGGATCCCCGGGGCAGCGGAGAGATTCGGATTGGCACTCCCACAAGCTGCTTCGGCTGGCGACACCCCCCTACAGTGAGAGTTTTCCAGTTAAAGAAGCAACAGCATCTTTTACTGGTAGGACCCGCAGACAGATGAGCACCATGAGCACCACCCACTGGGCAGGATAAGAAAAACACAGCCCAGAGATTTCACAGAAAAATCTTTCAACCTGCAGGGTCTTACACCCAGGGAAATCTGATTAAATGCCCAGATGCCAGCAGAAGACAATGGATCATGCTCAGAACATTGAAAATATGGCCCAGTCAAAGGAACAAACCAATAGTTCAAATGAGATACAGGAGCTGAGACAACTAATGCTGAATATACGAACAGAAATGGAAAACCTCTTCAAAAACGAAATCGATAAATTGAGGGAGGACATGAAGAAGACATGGGCTGAACAAAAATAAGAAATAGAAAAACTGAAAAAACAAATCACAGAACTCATGGGGCTGAAGGACAAAGTAGAAAAGCTGGAAAAAACAATGGATACCTACAATGATAGATTTAAAGAGACAGAAGCTAGAATTAGTGAATTGGAGGATGGAACATCTGAATTCCAAAAAGAAACAGAAACTATAGGGAAAAGAATGGGAAAATTTGAACAGGGGATCAGGGAACTCAAGGACAATATGAACCGCACAAATATACGTGTTGTGGGTGTCCCAGAAGGAGAAGAGAAGGGAAAAGGAAGAGAAAAACTAATGGAAACAATTATCACTGAAAATTTCCCAACTCTTATGAAAGACCTAAAATTACAGATCCAAGAAGTGCAGCACACCCCAAAGAGAATAGACCCAAATAGATGTTCTCCAAGACACTTACTAGTTAGAATGTCAGAGGTCAAAGAGAAAGAGAGGATCTTGAATGCAGCAAGAGAAAAACAATCCATCACATACAAGGGAAACCCAATAAGACTATGTGTAGATTTCTCAGCAGAAACCATGGAAGCTAGAAGACAGTGGGATGACATATTTAAATTACTAAAAGAGATAAACCGCCAACCAAGACTCCTATATCCAGCAAAATCGTCCTTCAAAAATGAGGGAGAAATTAAAACATTCTCAGACAAAAAGTCACTGAGAGAATTTGTGACCAAGAGACCAGCTCTGCAAGAAATACTAAAGGGAGCATTAGAGTCAGATACAAAAAGACAGAAGAGAGAGGTATGGAGAAGAGTGTAGAAAGAAGGAAAATCAGATATGATATATATAATACAAAAGGCAAAATGGTAGAGGAAAATATTATCCAAGCAGTAATAACACTAAATTTTAATGGACTGAATTCCCCAATCAAAAGACATAGACTGGCAGAATGGATTAAAAAACAGGATCCTTCTATATGCTGTCTAAGGAAACAAATCTTAGACCCAAAGATAAACATAGGTTGAAAGTGAAAGGTTGGGAAAAGATATTTCATGCAAATAACAACCAGAAAAGAGCAGGAGTAGCTATACTAATATCCAACAAATTAGACTTCAAATGTAAAACAGTTAAAAGAGACAAAGAAGGACACTATCTACTAATAAAAGGAACAATTAAACAAGAAGATATAACAATCATAAATATTTATACACCGAACCAGAATGCCCCAAAACACATGAGGAATACACTGCAAACACTGAAAAGGGAAATAGACACATATAACATAATAGTTGGAGACTTCAATTCACCATTCTCATCAACGGACAGAACATCTAGACAGAGGATAAATAAAGAAATAGAGAATCTGAATATTACTATAAATGAGCTAGACTTAACAGACATTTATAGGACATTACATCCCACAACAGCAGGATACACCTTTTTCTCAAGTGCTCATGGATCATTCTCAAAGATAGACCATATACTGGGTCACAAAGCAAGTCTTAACAAATTTAAAAAGATTGAAATCATACACAACACTTCCTCGGATCATAACGGAATGAAGTTGGAAATCAATAATAGATGGAGTGCCAGAAAATTCACAATTACGTGGAGGCTCAACAACACACTCTTAAACAACGAGTGGGTCAAAGAAGAAATTGCAAGAAAAATGAGTAAATACCTGGAGGTGAATGAAAATGAAAACAAAACATATCAAAACCTATGGGACACAGCAAAGGCAGTGCCAAGAGGAATATTTATTACCCTAAATGCCTATATCAGAAAAGAAGAAAAGGCAAAAATTCAGGAATTAACTGTCCACTTGGAAGAACTGGAGAAAGAACAGCAAACTAACCCCAAAGCAAGTGAAAGGAAAGAAATAACAAAGATTAGAGCAGAAATAAAAGAAACTGAAAACATGAAAACAATAGAGAAAATCAATAAGACCAGAAGTTGGTTCTATGAGAAAATCAATAAGATTGATGGGCCCTTAGCAAGATTGACAAAAAGAAGAAGAGAGAGGACGCAAATAAATAAGATCAGAAATGGAAGAGGAGACATAACTACTGACCTCACAGAAATAAAGGAGGTAATAACAGGATACTATGAACAACTTTACGCTAATAAATACAATTTAGATGAAATGGACAGGTTCCTGGAAAGAAATGAACAACCAACTTTGACTCAAGAAGAAATAGATGACCTCAACAAACCAATCACAAGTAAAGAAATTGAATCAGTCATTCAAAAGCTTCCTAAAAAGAAAAGTCCAGGAACAGATGGCTTCACATGTGAATTTTATCAAACATTCCAGAAAGAATTAGTACCAACTCTCCTCAAACTCTTCAAAAAAATTGAAGCAGAGGGAAAGCTACCTAATTCATTCTATGAAGCCAACATCACCCTCATACCAAAACCAGGCAAAGATATTACAAAAAAAGAAAACTACAGGCCAATCTCTCTAATGAATATAGATGCAAAAATCCTCAACGAAATTCTAGCAAATCGAATCCAGAAACACATTAAAAGAATTATACATCATGACCAAGTAGGATTCATCCCAGATATGCAAGAATGGTTCAACATAAGAAAATCAATTAATGTAATACACCATATCAACAAATCAAAGCAGAAAAATCACATGATCATCTCAATTGATGCAGAGAAGACATTTGACAAGATTCAACATCCTTTTCTTTGAAAACACTTCAAAAGATAGAATACAAGAGAACTTCCTTAAAATGATAGGGGGAATATATGAAAAACCCACAGCTAATATCATCCTCAATGGGGAAAAATTGAAAACTTTCCCCCTAAGATCAGGAACAAGACAAGGATGTCCATTATCACCACTATTATTCAACATCGTGTTGGAGGTTCTAGCCAGAGCAATTAGACAAGAAAAAGAAATACAAGGCATCAAAATTGGAAAGGAAGAAGTAAAACTATCACTGTTTGCAGACAATATGATACTATACGTCGAAAACCTGGAAAAATCCACAACAAAACTACTAGAGCTAATAAATGAGTACAGCAAAGTAGCAGGTTACAAGATCAACATTCAAAAATCTGTAGCATTTCTATACACTAGCAATGAACAAGCTGAGGGGGAAATCAAGAAAGGAATCCCATTTACAATTGCAACTAAAAGAATAAAATACCTAGGAATAAATTTAACTAAAGAGACAAAAAACCTATACAAAGAAAACTACAACAAACTGTTAAAAGAAATCACAGAAGACCTAAATAGATGGAAGGGCATAGCGTGTTCATGGATTGGAAGACTAAATATAGTTAAGATGTCAATCCTACCTAAATTGATTTACAGATTCAATGCAATACCAATCAAAATCCCAACAACTTATTTTTCAGAAATAGAAAAACAAGTAAGCAAATTTATCTGGAAGGGCAGGGTGACCCGAATTGCTAAAAGTATCTTCAGGAAAAAAAACAAAGCTGGAGGTCTCGCGCTGCCTGACTTTAAGGCATATTATGAAGCCACAGTGGTCAAAACAGCATGGTATTGGCATAAAGATAGATATATCGACCAATGGAATCGAATAGAGTGCTCAGATATAAACCCTCTCATCTATGGACATTTGATCTCTGATAAGGCAATCAAGCCAACTTATCTGGGACAGAACAGTCTCTTCAATAAATGGTGCCTAGAGAACTGGACATCCATATGCAAAAGAATGAAATAAGACCCGTATCTCACACCCTCTACAAAAGTTAACTCAAAATGGAACAAAGATCCAAACATTAGGTCTAAGACCATAAAACAGTTAGAGGAAAATGTAGGGAGATATCTTATGAAACTTACAATTGGAGGCGGTTTTATGGACCTTAAACCTAAAGCAAGAGCACTGAAGAAAGAAATAAATAAATGGGAGCTCCTCAAAATTAAACACTTTTGTGCATCAAAGAACTTCATCAAGAAAGTAGAAAGACAGCCTACACAATGGGAGACAATATTTGGAAACGACATATCAGATAAAGGTCTAGTATCCAGAATTTATAATGAGATTGTCCAACTCAACAACAAAAAGACAGCCAATCCAATTACAAAATGGGAAAAAGACTTGAACAGACACCTCTCAGAAGAGGAAATACAAATGGCCAAAAGGCACATGAAGAGATGCTCAATGTCCCTGGCCATTAGAGAAATGCAAATCAAAACCACAATGAGATATCATCTCACACCCACCAGAATGGCCATTATCAACAAAACAGAAAATGACAAGTGCTGGAGAGGATGTGGAGAAAGAGGCACACTTATCCACTGTTGATGGGAATGTCAAATGGTGCAACCACTGTGGAAGGCAGTTTGGCGGTTCCTCAAAAAACTGAATATAGAATTGCCATATGACCCAGCAATACCATTGCTAGGTATCTACTCAAAGGACTTAAGGGCAAAGGCACAAACGGACATTTGCACACCAATGTTTATAGCAGCGTTATTTACAATTGCAAAGAGATGGAAACAGCCAAAATGTCCATCAACAGACAAGTGGCTAAACAAACTGTGGTATATACATACGATGGAATATTATGCAGCTTTAAGACAGAATAAACTTATGAAGCATTAATAACATGGATGGACCTAGCCAAAAACTAAAGGACAAATACTTTATGGTCCCACTGATGTGAACCGACATTCGAGAATAAACTTGGAATATGTCATTGGTAACAGAGACCAGCAGGAATTAGAAACAGGGTAAGATAATGGGTAATTGGAGCTGAAGGGATACAGACTGTGCAACAGGACTAGATACAAAAACTCAAAAATGGACAGCACAATAATACCTAATTGTAAAGTGATCATGTTAAAACACTGAATCTGAGTGTTAAAAGCTGCATCTGAGCTATAGGGTTTTTTTTATTTGTTTGTCTGTTTGTTTGTTTGTGTCTTTTTTTACTATTATTATTTTTTTATTTTTTTCTCTATATTAGCATTCTATATCTTTTTCTGTTGTTTTGCTAGTTCTTTTCCTAAATCGATGCAAATGTACTAAGAAATGATGATCATGCATCTATGTGATGATGTTAAGAATTACTGATTGCATATGTAGAATGGAATGATTTCTAAATGTTGTGTTAATTTCTTTTTTTCTTTAATTAATAAAAAAAGAAAGAAAAGAATACCACAGGACAAGCATCATTAGGAGATGTATAGAATACATCACTAAATTCTAGAACAAAGTCATGATTTTACTGCATAAGATTACTCATTGTTTAAAAAGAGATTCTGATTTCCTTTGGTGGGGAAGGGAATAAAATTGAGCATCTTACATGGGAGAACAAGTGATTATGCTTCCCATCATGAGTTGGGTATTATCAATCCATGAAACCGTAAACTCAGTCAAGGGCAGCAGCAACTCATGGTGCAATGGAAATGGATACATTAGTAGATTTGACCAGACAGATTTGGAGGACACATCAACTATTTCTGCTGCACAAATACCTCTCCCTCAGTTTATGCCTATGACATCCTTACAAGTACCAACAATCAAGTAATGAAGGAAGGAAAAACTTACCCCTGATTCATAGATCAATTGAATCAACATATTCATGTGAGCCAAAAATCGATGGCTACTGCATTCAGCACCACCAAGACACTGGCCATAAAGGTGCACGTATGTTCCTCCATGCAAAAGAGATGAAAGCAATAAACTTTGTTGCCCATTAATATGATCAAAAACAGGTCTCAAATAAGGATACTCATGGGCTCTTGGGTTATAACAAATGGACTTTTTAATTCAGAAGATGCAAGATTAGAAAATCAGTCAAAAATATCTTGGGAAGAGTCATATGAATTGAATTATGGGAGTGAGCACAAGCATGAAAATCTTTGTGTGTTCTATCAATGCCCACCACAGTGAAGGACCTAGAAAACCAGATAAATAGAATAACAACACAGCACAGGTGAGGCAATCTTTTCTTCTGTCATCCCAGTGCTTGTAAAATATGCCCACAAATGGAGGAGCCAAAGTGGCAAGATTGAAGTCACCTATGAGACAAAAAACATGGGCCTCTGTGCTGGTTTGAAAGGATGTATGGCCCCTAGAAAAGCCATGCTTTAATCTAAATCGCATTTCATAAAGGCAGAATAATCCCTATTCAATACTGTATGTTTGAAACTGTAATCAGATCATCTCCCTGGAGAAGTGATTTAATCAAGAGTGATTGTTAAACTGGATTAGGTGATGACATGTCTCCACCCATTTGGGTGGGTCTTGATAAGTTTCTGTCATCCTATAAAAGAGGAAATATTTTGGAGAATGGAAGAGATTCAGAGAAAGAAGAGCAGAATGACATAGCCATGAAGTAGAGAGTCCACCAGCCAGCGAACTTTGGAGATAAAGAAGGAAAATGCCTCCCGGGGTGCTTCATGAAACAGGAAGCCAGGAGAAGAAGCTAGCAGATGATGGTGTTTGCCATGTGCCCTTCCAGATGAGAGAAGAACCCTGAACATCATCGGCCTCCTTGAACCAAGGTATCTTTCTCTGGATGCCTTTCATTGGACATTTCTACAGACTTGTTTTAATTGGGACATTTTATCAGCCTTAGAACTCCGAACTTGCAATTTATTAAATTCCCCTTTTAAAAAGCCATTCTGTTCCTGGTATATTGCATTCCGGCAGCTAGCAAACTAGAACAATCTGTTACCACAGTTTATTTAATCACTGCTACTAATTAATGAACATCTAGACAGCTGCAGAGACCAATGCTGACCCTCTATATGATACAACTTGTTGAGGAGTTCAGCAAGCTACTTTGTTACAAGTGCTTATACCAAACCCTCTGCCACTAGGGATAAATAATGATTTATCTTTTCTGAAACTGACACTTATTCTAGATGTAGGCTGGTCTTCTGTTTCTGCAGTAGCCCTAGCAGCATTACTGTTCAAGGGCTAGGCAGTGCCTGAATTACAGACATTAAGCCCTGTATATAATTTACTCAGCACAGGGACCCATTTTGCCTGACAGATGTAAAGTTGGGCCCATGATAACGGGACCCACTGGTTCTACTACATACCACATCGCTAGAAATGTACCAAACCAATAAAACGCTAGAATGAGTCTATTAAAACTTAGCTAAGCTCACTATTGTAGCAAAGTTGATATTTTTAATAACATTTTACTTAATATTTTGATAAATAAGTGGTATTTAAGAAATTGTTTAATATTTAGAATTTAAGAAACTCTGATATTTGTATCTATAGATTTTTTCGCTCCTTGCTTAAATTTTAAATTGGTTTATGAAACATATTGTACAAATAGGCTTTACAATGATTACTTAGAATTTTTTTTAATATTATTATGGATAAGCCAACTAAGATAACCATTTAGGTGGTTAAGATTTTCATATGTTAATTGTAAAAATATTTGTATGTTCATATTTTCCTGAAATCAGGAAAATATTTGGTGACATACATCATTACTATAGCAATGCAGATATTTGTAAGAACTTTCTACCTGATATTTTGAGAACATTCACAATTTTGAAAGCTGATAAAAAGGTATCTAAGTGTTTACTATTTAGAAGTTAAGAACTTTGCTATCTGAATTTGTACCTTTTTTCTTTGTTGCCTTAATTTTAAATTAGGTAGTGAAACATATTGTGCAAACACAGGCTTTACAATGATTATATGGACACTTTATTTAAATATTCTTATGGTTAAGCAAACTAAGATATCCATATTTTGGTGGTTCTAAGTGTATTGATTGTTTTCTTAAATAAAAAATTAAATAAATGGAAAAAATCAAACATTATGAATTATCAAAATGAAACAATAACAACAAAAAAAAACCTAGCTAAGACATCAGTGTGAGTATAGCACCTTGTAAAAATGTGGTTCTGTCCTAAAGGAAGTGATATGTACATAACAGCTATGTTTTCAATGGCTAAAACACATCAGGAAGTAAGATTTATCCTTATTATCATCATCACTCTCATTGGTCCACTTGCAGAATTTGTACCTCCCGCCACTAGAAACTTACTTCTAATGATAAAAACTCATTGTTGCCAATGAGGGTGAGGCTTCTGCAAAGGGAGTCAGTAGATTTTGAAGGAACATAATGCTATAACTGCCTACTGTTTGCCCCTTGCTGCTGATGAACCAGCAGTCAAAGATTTTATAATGTTGGTATACTGGACCAAATAATCCTGATAATTGTGAGGAACAAATTATATGCTATATGGTAGAGTGAGACAGGATTATGTCTTGTACTTGTTGGTTTAATATTCTGTCTCAATAAAGCATTGTTCCATGCCAAGTTTAAACCTCTGTAAAAGGGAGTTTATAGTAATCACTGTATAAAAAGGGAAAAACAGCAAGGACATCGAAGACGAAGATCTAGGTAACAACATCAGGCAAGCAACTTAGACCATCTGAAAAGCTGACTGAAAGTGAGAGAAACCTAGAATGGTTGCTGGAGGCAAAAGATGATGAATAATAATTATATTTTCATTACCACATTCAGCAACAGAAGTTGCGATTTGTTTCACTAATCTTTTGCTAAAAAATACTTTTATAAATTATTGCATTTCATCTTTTTGAAAACATAGCAACAAAATGGGCATAATATGAGCCATAAGAGATATGTGAAGTAAATGGGGTAGGTTGCAGTAGAATATTTTGGTGTCCAACATCACATCAACTCAGCCATCTGTAACATCATGCTGCCTTTGACAGCTACATGCAAGTTAGAATTCATGAGTAGAGTGTCCCACTTCAAATGTGCCATATGTCTCATCACTTTCTGCCTGTGAACTTTCTCCAAAACATCTGGAGCCTTCTCAGATCAAATAAAAATGTCACCAGAATAAAAGGCAGTCAATAACCCAGGAGGTTCCTTTCAAGCAATGGAACAGGGCCCAGTGGATAAATGTCAGCCTCCTGTGCCATGAATAGATGGACAATTCTGGGCGACACGCACTGGTTTTCCAGAAGTCCTGGAAGAATCAAGTCACAAATGCCTATATTGGCATTGAATAAAGCAAACACATATTGACTTTGCAAAAATATATATTGATTTTGGGGTGGGGTGTATCCACATCTCTTCTCTTCTCTTCTCCTCTCTACAATTCTTTTCTCTTCTCTTCTCTTCTCTTCTCTCTCTTAATCCCCTACCCCCCCCATTCCATCTCTCATGATAGAAGAGTTCAGCAATTGTATAGACTTTGTCAAAGGATCCAGTAGAAGAGAAATGGGCAGAGGTTATGTGAAAGGTCATGGGAATAAATGGAAGCTTGACCAATAGTAGAATAAAGAAAAAAAACACAGTTCTAAAAATGAGGAGAAATAGGTGGTAGAAGTAAATTTACATGATTGGAAACAGAATTAGACACATTACAATTGATGATTGTTCTAGTTTAGCACCTTCCTAAATTGCAGCATGAGGTATGACCTTGAGTGTGTTGGTGGTTATCCAAGACTTGAGAGAGGAGAGAAGTAAGGTAATGTGAGAGAGATGAGGAGAGGAGAGAAATATGAATGTTATCAACCAATTTTTTTTAATATAATTATGAATAGAGTAAGCTCCAAGTGTTAATATAAATTGTTTTCTTTCTGCTCAAGCTTTAAAGTTTTTCTGCAATAGCATGTAGTCATAATTAGATAATTTAAAACATTTTTATTGGAAGGGTTGTGGAAAGATAGAGGAGTAGGAAGCCCCAGGAATCAATCTCTTCATGAGAACAACTATTAAAGAGACAGGAACTGTCTAAATCAACGATTTCAAAACTCCAGAGTCCAGTAGAACACACAGCATCCAAGGAAGAGCAGGAGGAAAAGGCAGGCAAATTGTGGTAACTGAATTGCACTCTCTGTGGCAGCCACCATGACCCATCCTCCAACCTCACAGCAGGCAACAGTAGGGAACTGGCTCAGCTTCTGGTGCCAAAGTGGGATGTAAAAAACCAGTTCCCCAAGATCCAGGTGTACAGTCCAAGCACTGTTTCCTGCTTTTGATTATTACTTCTGATCACTGAGGGCACTGCTCGAGGTGACCATTCTCTCAACCTGCCTGGACAAAGGCAACAGAGAAGACTTGAAGTTGGTACACTTCCTCAGGACTGTGGATAGTTGAAGGGCTGCATTTGCTGGGCAGGTAACAACAAGAAAGCACAGCTTTAGGGAGTCATGGTGGGAGCTCCAGCCACCCTTCCTGCCCCCTCCCTCCTTCCCTCTCAAGGGTAACTTGGAGCCTACCAGGACTCCTTCTGTGGGCCCCTGGCCCTGTTTTGGCTGGGAAAGACTAACTTGGGAAACTCCTCTCCAATGTGTCCCCCATCCCAGAATTTACCCTCAAGACAAGAGCAGCTTGACACAGTGAAAGCAGAGTTAGAAGTAATTGAGTCAGGCAGCCTGGGGCACAGGCTTACCTGCATTAAGTCCTGTAGAGGAGCACCCAGAAGATGAAGAAGATCTGTTTTCTGTGGAGTACAGGGTTCTTCAAATTCCTGTAAACTGAGGAACTTCAGAAGCCAGAAGCAAACACAAGCCCAGGACAAAGTACAGGCCCAGAAAAGACAGGGAATCCCCTGCACTTTGCATTTGCCTTGAGCTGACCTTCCTGGTAGAAGGGCTCAATTCTGAGGGAGAGCACCCCAGCCAGTGTAAAACCAGTCTACAAAGACTGCAGGGGTGTTTTGCTAAAGTTTGCTTAGTTGCTAGCTCCTTTTACTCAAGAAAATCTCTGTCATACCACTAGCTGGATACAAACTCAATAAACAGAGATCTTATTCAATAAATCCCAAAGTTAGCATTTTAAAATATACAGTGCACAATAAATGATTACAGGACAAATAAGAAATAGGAAATGATGTCCCAGTCAAAGGAAGAGGATAAAATCCAGGATCCAATAAAGATGAAAAGACTTTGGACATACCAAAAAAGAACGTTAAAAATTTTCTTCAATATGTTCAAGTAGATGAAGAAAAATACAAAGAACTAAATGATAACAGGAAAAAATGTGCTAAGTATATGAAGGAAAATACAGAGAAAGGACTAAGGGATATCAGAAAAACAATGAATGAACAAAATAAGAATCTCATTAAAGAAATTTTGAAAAGGAAACAAACAGAAATACTGGAATTGAAGACCAAAATAGCTGAAATGAAAAATTCCCAGGAAGGTATCAATACCAGATTAGAACTGATAGAAAAAAGAATCAGTGAACTCGAACACAAGGAAGTTGAAATGAGTCAGGCTGAGAAGAAGAAAGAAAAAAATAATTATAAAACTAAAATAGCCTAAAAGCCCTGGGGACACCATCAAGTGAACAAATGTCACATTATGGGAGTCCTACAAAGAAGAGAAAGTATGAAAGGGGCAAGGTGAAAACTCAAGGAAGCAATGACAGGAAACTTCCCAAACTTAAAAAAGACATGAATTGCACATCCAAGAGGCCCATAGAACACCAAACAGGATAAATTTGAACACAAAGATATCCTACACACTGATCAAACTTTACATGCAAAGAACAAGGAGAGCGTTCTGAAAGCTTCAAAAGAAAAGCAGCATGTTATATAAAAGGGAATCCCTATTAGATTTAGTGCCAATTTCTCATCATAAATAATGAGATGACAGAGGTTGAAGTACCTAAAGTGCTGAAAGAAAATAACTGCCAATCAAAAATTTTGTACCCAGTGAGATTTTCTTTCAAAAGTGAGAGAATAACACATTCCCAGATAAATAATAGTTAAGGAAGTTTATCACTCCTAGAACTTCCCTATAGGCAATGCCAAATGGAGTTCTTCAAAATGAAAGGAAAGGACACTAGACAGTGGTTTAAAGCAGCATAAAGACCAACTTGCTTGGAAATCTGGAAAGTGTTAGAGACGGAAGAAGGACTCCATCATTACTGAATCAAAGAAAAGGGGAAAAAAACACCCCAAGAAAGGTAGGAAATCTGTGACTTGGATTTGCCAGTTCAGACCTCTCCCCCACCCCATTTGTTCCCATGAAGCTTGAGTCACACAGTGTCCACACGGCCCAGGTACCTCCTGCCATGGGTGCATACCACAGAGCCACTCACTGCAGCATGTCAGAACCCCAAGCATGTCAAAGTCCTCAGAGACCTGCCACAGAACCCAAGTGGCTGGTAAGCACACATCCAAAAGGGCCCACAGGAAACAAAAGAGACGTGTGACAGAACAATGGCAGGAGGTGCACACACCCAATCCAGTCACTGGTTGTGGGCTACCTAAATGAAATATGGAATGTTTTTGAACATTGAACCAATCTGGCTCCCTGGGACTTAACTTAACTTAATAGGTAAGTTACCAGAGGCAGAAGAGCCTCATGAAAGTAAAGGACAAATGGATGTAACCCCGAGGACTGAAAAACATAACAAAAAGGGGGTATCGAGTAAGAGAGAGCAGGATAACAAATCATAGGAGCTTAGGAGAAATTTCTGTAAAAAAAAAAATACAACAGAAGATTCTGAGAGAAGAGACAGAAGAAAGGCAATTTTCTCCAGTAGTTAAAACAATTGCTTTTCAAAAGCTCTACTACATGTCCAGGACAAGAATCCGTTTCAGAAGACTTAGAAAATCTGGACAGTTCCGCACAAGCTACTCCAAAGTTGACCTATACATTGTAACAAGCATTATAAAACAGCCTTAACACATAGAAAATGTACAATAAAACCTTGGACAAGAGGAAAAAACTGACCTTCAGATTTTGCCTATCAAAATAATCAGATACTCACTCTCTCTCTAAGCTGACATAACAGGTGAACTCACTGCCCTCTCCCTTATACAGGACCTGACTCTCAGGGATATAAATATACCTGGCAACATGGGAAAGAAATCCCAGGATGAACTGGGACCTGGCATGGAGGGATTGAGAAAACCTTCTTGACTGAAAGGGAGAAGAGAGAAATGTGAAAAATTAAAGTGTAGTGGCCTAGAGATTTCAGAGTGAAGAGGTTATCCTGGAGGTTATTATGTATTATACAGATATCCCTTTTCAGTTTATGGTGTATTTGGAGTGGCTAGAGGGAAGTACCTGAAGTTGTAGAGCTGTGTTCCAATAGCCTTGTTTCTTGAAATGACTGTATAATGATATAGCTTTTACAATGTGACTGTGATTGTGAAAACCTGTGTCTGATGTTTCTTTTATGTAAAGTATGGACAGATGAGTAAAAAAAGGATAAAAAGTAAATAGTAGGGGGGACAAAGGTTAAAATAAATTGGGTAGATGGACTACTAGTGGTCAATAAGAAGGAGTGGTAAGAGGTATGTTATGTATAAGTTTTTTCTGCTTTCTTTTTTATTTCTTTTTCTGGGGTGATGCAAATGTTCAAAAAATGATCATGGTGATGAATATACAACTACGTGATGATGGTGTGAACCATTAATTGTACACCATGTATGGAATATTTGTATGTTAAGAATGTTTGCATGCTTGTTTGCTAACTTTTAGCAAAGAAAAGATTTTTTTAAAAAACATCAGACGCCCAGATATCAGCAAAAAAGTTACAAGCCACAGTAAGAAACAGAAAGATATGGCTCAATCAAGGAAACCAATTAAAATGTCACAGGAGACACAGACTTCTGAAGAACTAATCAAAGAATTTCAAACAAATCTTCTAAGTCAATTAAAGGAGATAGATATAGATAGGAATTAAATATGGATATAGATCTAAATGATATAAAGAAAATGTGTGACCAAAAGAAGAATTAGAAAATCTAAAAAGAAACATTTCAGAAATTAGGGGAATGAAAAGCACAATAATGGAGATTAAAAATGGAGGCATACAACAGCAGATATGACCTGGTAGAGGAAAGTATCAGGGAAATAGGAGGCAGTACAATTGAAATCATACAGATAATCAGAAGAGAAAAAGAATAGAAAACAAATGAGCATGTCTAAGGGACATGTGTGACAGCATGAAGTGCACCAACATACACATCCTGGGACCCCCAGAAGGAAAGAGAAGGATAAAAGGTAGAAAAAAATTTTTGAGAAAATAAAGCCTGAAAGTTTATGAACTCTTATGAAAGCGTAAATATACATGTACAAGAAGCACAATGTGCAACAAGCAAGAAAAACCCTAATATACCTACCCCAAGACACATCCTAATCAGAATGTCAAACACAAAAGATAAAGAGCAGATTCTGAAAACAGCAAAAGAAAAGCAATTTGTCACACATAGGTGATCCCCAATAAGAGTGCCAATTTCTTATCAGAAAATATGGAAGCAAAAAGGTATGATATATTTAAGGCACTGAAAGAGAAAAAACTGCCAGCCCAAAATTCTTAATCCCACAAAATTGTCCTTCAAAAATGTTGGAGAGCTTGAAACATTCACAGATAAACAGAAACAGAGAATTCAGCACCTTACAAGAATTACTAAAAGGAATTCTTCAACTTTAAAGAAGAAGACAAGAGACAGTGGCTTGGAGCAAGCAGTGTGAAGAAGTGAAGATATTTAGTAAAGGCAACTAAATGGGTAAATGCAAAACGATATAGCACTGTATCCTCAATATATAGCTCTACTCTTTCATTTCTATAGGAATAAGATTGCAATTGAAAAGAAATAATCATCGTTACCTGATAATGGACATGGAAAATACATAAATGTAATGAAGGACAAAAACAAAATAAAAAGGGGAAACAGGGATATGGGAACAGAGAATGTGTATGCTATTGACGTTAAGTTGGTATCTTTCCAAATTAGTAGATTATACACATAGGTTGTATGATAAAATCTCCAGAGTAACCACAATGAAAGCATATTAAAAATATGCAGAAATGGAAGTGAAGAAGGATCAATCAGATATATCACAAAACATCAACTATACAGAAAAAGAGACTGTGATAAAGGAAACAAGACACAAAATATATGACATTAAAAACCAAAGGACACACTGGCTAAAATAAGTACTCTCTTTCCACAACCAACACTAACTATTAATGGAT
Organism: Tamandua tetradactyla; assembly: GCF_023851605.1. Lineage (NCBI taxonomy): Eukaryota > Metazoa > Chordata > Mammalia > Pilosa > Myrmecophagidae > Tamandua > Tamandua tetradactyla. The sequence goes on along the minus strand of NC_135340.1, from coordinate 36,682,956 downwards.
TAAATTCCCCAAGCAAAAGGCAGAGATCGGTAGAATGAATTAAAGAGCATGGCCCAACTATATTATTTACAAGAGACTTAGACTGAAGACACAAATAGGTTGAAAGTGAGTATGGAAAAGATAATCCTTGAAAATTATAACCAAAAGGGACCAACATAGACTTTAAGACAAAAGCTGTTACAAGAGGCAAAGAGGGGCACTAGATACTAATAAAAAAAGTGAACCCACTAAGAAAAAATAACATTCACATACATTATGCACCTAACCACAGTGCCCCAAAATCCATGAGGAAACACTGGAGATCCTAAAGGGAGAAACAGATATCTGTACAATAGTTGTTGAAGATTTCAGTACACCCACTTTCATCAATAGATTGAATACCTAAACAGAAGATCAACATGAAAACAGGAAATTTGAATAGCACAATAAATGAACTAAACCTAAGAGATATATACAGAGTTTTGCACCCAAAAACAGCAGGATATGCATTCTTCTTAAGTGCACAGGAATAGTTCTCCTAGATAGACCACATGATGGGTCACAAACAAGTCTCAAAGGATTTGACAAAGGAATCAAACTGGAAATCAAGAAAAGGCAGAGAACAAGAAGATTTACAAATATATGGAAGTTAAATGACACACTTTTAAACAATCAGTGAGTCAAAAAAGAAATAACAAGAAAAATCAGTAAATCTCTTGAGACAAATGAAAACGAAAACACAACAAACCAAAACATATGGGATGCAACAAAGGTAGTGCTCAGAAGCAATATTTATACCCTTAAAAGCTTACATTAAAAAATAAGAAAGAACTAAAATCAAAGATCTTAGAAAAAGCACAACAAACTGAACTCAAAGCCAGCACAAAAGAAGAAATAACAAAGATGGAAGCAGAAATAAATGAAATAGAGAATTTTTAAAAAGAGAACATTAATAAAACCAGAAGTTGGTTCTCAGAAAAGATCAATAAAATTGAAACATCTTTAGCCAGACTGACAAAAAAATAAAGGGACACAAACAAATAAAATGAGAAATAAGAAGGAGGCACTACTTAATTACCTCACAGAAATGAAAAGGACATAAAAAGGATACCATGACCAACTGTATGCCAACAAATGTGGCAACCTAGATGAAATGGAAAAATTCCTAGAACCACACAAACAACCTACATTGACTCTAGATGAAATATAAGTTCTCAACAGAACAATCATAAGTAAAGGAATTCAATCAGTCATCAAAAACCTCCCAGCAAAATAAAGCCCAAGACTAGATGGCTTCACAGGTGAAGTCTACAAATTATATCAAGAAGAATTAATGCCAATCCAACCCAAATTCTTCCCCAAAAAATGAAGAGGAGGAAACACTACTTAACTCATTCTATGAGGTCAATATCATTCTTATATCAAAGCCAGATAAAGATACTACAAAAAATAATTACAGACCAACATCTCTTATAAATGCAGATGCAAAAATCCTCAACATAATACTTGAAAACCAAACCCAAGGCCATATTAAAAGCATTATAGACCAAGATCAAGTGTGATTTAACCCACATATGCAAAGATGGTTCAACATAAGAAACTCAACGGATATAACATACCACATTAACAGAGCAAAATGAAAAAAACACATATTCAATTTAGTTGATGCAAAAAAAGGCATTTGACAAAATCCAATATCCTTTCTCGATAAAAGCTCCTAGAATAATAGGAATAGATGGAAACTTCCTCAACATGATAAAAAGAAATATGTCCCAAAATAAGCATAGTATCTGAACACCATACTCAATAGTGAAATACTGAAGATTTTCCCTCTAAGATTTGAAGACAAGGATGCCCCATTGTCATCACTGTTATTCAACATTGTACTTGAAGTTCTAGCCAGAGCAATTAGAAAGGAAAAAAAAAATAAAAGGCAACAAAATTTGAAAGGAAGAAGTAAAACTTTCACTATTTGCAGATGAAAAGACACTATAAAGAAAGTCCTGAAAAATCTATAACAAAGCTACAAAAGCTAAAAAACAAATTTAGCAAATTGGTAAGGGACAAGATCAACATGCAAAAACCAGTAGTGTTTCTATACACTAGTAATGAATAATCTGAGGAGGAAAACAGTAAAAAGTCATTTATAATTGCAACTAAAAGAATCAAATAACTAGAGATAAAAGTGAGAATATAAAGGTATTATACACAGAAAACTACAAAATTTTGCTAAAATAAATCAAAGAACATCTAAATAAATGGAAGGACATCCCATACACATGGATTGGAAGGTGTTAAGATGTCAGAAACTACAGAGCAGAGCTGACACAGATGCCAACACTTGCAGAATAGAGAAAGAGATGTTTGGAGATGCTTGGAGCCCAGGATAAATCACCTTGAGGTGTTAAGCAGGCAAGGGAAGGCAAGAGATGAAAGTCAGCCCTAGAGAAGCAAAGTAAGGAATGCCCACAGGAACAAAGGCTGAAAGCAATCGAGCCCAGGAGCAAGGGACCCACAGATGCCAGCAAGTGACTACCCAGCTGATAGAGGTGTTCCTGGCCCATAGGCCATTCTTGAGTGAAGGTAACCTTTTGTTAGCGGCTTAATTTGGACATCTTTATAGGCTTAGAACTGTAAACTTGTAACATCAAATTCCCCTTTTAAAAGCCATTCCAGTTCTGGTATATAGTATTCTAGCAGCTTCCAAACTAATGCACCCACTTCTAGGTATATACCCGAAAGATTTGAAAGCAGGGATTCTAAAAGATATCTGCACATCAATGTTCATAGAAGTTATTCACAATTCCCAAAAAATGGAAGCAACCCAAATGTCCATCAACTGATGAATTCGATAAAGAAAATGTGGAATATAACATACAATGGAACACTATTCAGCCTTAAAAAAAAGAATGAAGTTCAGATTCATGCAATGACATGGATGGACCTTGAAGACATCACGTTGAGTGAAATAAGCCAGACACAAAAGGGCAAATATTATATGATCTCACAGATATGAAATAATTAGAATTAAAAAACTCACAGAGTCAGAATCTAGAATATAGGTTACCAAGGCTAAGATTGGTGGAGAGGGAATGAGGAGTTAATGCTTTAATTGGGCAGATTTTCTATCTGGGTTTATTTTAAAGTTTTGGTAATGGATGGTGGTTATGGGACCTCAAAATTGTGACCATAATTAACAACACTAAATTATATACTTGAACGTGATTGGGGATATTTGAAGTTGCGTAAATATTAGTAGAACAAAAATTTTAAAACAAGCATAGGACTGTCCAACCCATACAGTGAACCCTACTTTAAAATGATGGACTAAATAATGTAACTATTATCATAGTTAATAGTATAATTTAAAAAATGCTTTTTCATGAATTGTTGCAATTCACATTAATGCAAAGCATTAATAATAGGGTCCTAAATAGCAAGTCTGTATTTTATTCATGATTTTTTCTGCAAACCTACAACTTATCTAAGGCAAACAGAGTGAAGAAAGTCAAACTTTAAAAATTTAAGTCAAGTCCTGCCCCCCTCTGCTCAACTCCTCCTCTGATCCTTATTTACTCAAGCAAAAAGTTAATCATAAAAATGACTTCCACATCCCTACCTGATCCAGAATCTTGTTATTTCTCTGATGGCCCTTCTCCACACCTCCCCTCTCTTACTCTGGCTCCAGCCACACCAGCTTCCTGTCTTTTCTTCATTAACACAAGCATATATCCACCTTACAGTCTTTGCTCTAATAGTTTGCTTTATCTGGAATCCTTTTCCTAAAAAAATATTTTCTTATCTAATTCTTTCACCTCCTTCTAGTCTTTGTCCAACTTGCCCCTTACACACACACACACACACACACACACACACACACACACATGCACACCTGGAAATTCCAATTTTCATTTTTCAATACCACTTATCGTCTAATACAATTCTAAACTTATATATCTATTTTGTTCATTGTTTCTTGTCTCCTAAGTACAATATAAGTTCTAGAGGCATAAACATTCTAAAAATCAATGAACCATCTCTAAACTAAATTAAAAATCAAACTGAAACAAATCTGCAATCTCTATGAAAAAAGGTTAATATTAGTATATACAGAACTCATAAAAAGTTGATGAAAATGTAGAACATTACATTTATAATGGACAAAATCATCAACAAGCAGCAGTTCTTTAAAGAGGTAATACAAATGCTGGGTTTTGGCAATAGATGTGGCAATGGTGGCACAACATTGTGGATATAATTAACCCACTGAATTGGATGTCAGAAAATGGATAAAGTAGAAAATTTAAGGTTGTGTATATGTCACCAGAATAAATTTCTTAGAAAAATGCAAATGGCTAATAAATGGTAAAAAGTTTAATATAGTTAATAACCAAAGAAATGCAACCTTAAAAATGAATTAGAAATGCTTTCTGCTATCAACATATCAATGTAGAGATAAATTTTAAAATAATGACCAAGATGCTATAAGATGGCATCCTCTTAAACACATCCTTTTGGAAATATATTTTGGAACATAATAATGAAAATATCAAATTGTGTAAATCTTTTTACCTTGTAATTTTCTTTCAAGTAATCTATTGTAAGAAAATATTCTAGAATTAAACAAATATTTTAAAGCCAAAGATTTTTGCTGCATTATTTTAAGATTAGAAAACTGAAATTAGCATAAATACTTTAGGAGAATGAAAGAAATAAAATTCATTATTTTGCAGCTTTAAAAATATTTATATATAAAATGCTTATATAGGTAGGAAACTAAATTACAAATGCTGTGTAATCCCAGTATATGAAGAAAAATGATTAAAACAAAAAAGTTAGAATAAATAAGCCAAGTTTTACCTCAATTTATGTCTGCTTGATAAAATTATCAGTTAACTTTTGGTCTCCTTTAACTTTTCTGAATCCTTCAGATTTTGAATTGAACATTTATTACTTTGATCAACCATAAAAACTAATATTTCATTACAACAATACAACAAATTTCAAAGTGAGAACACAAAACAGGTCTCCTGTTAATCAGAGAAAGAGGCTCAGATTTGCATGCCTAATGGACAGTGTGTCAAGGGAGTGGAATCCTGGTGCAAGTGAGAAAAGGTCTAACAGATGTTTAAAATTAGCACATCAAAGGGTAGGTCCTTGGGGTAAAGGCCCTCGAGCTGATTGAATTTCAGCAAAGGTCCTCTTTAGGGAAGCTGGCTCTGTTCCAGAGATAATTTTACCAGGGACAAGATAAATATACAAGCTTTCATTCTTATGACTTCTGGGGGCAGGGGAGCCAGGAGGGGTGGGACATGGAAAAAAGCCCTAACTGTCATGCAAATAGCATGTTCCAAATAAGTTCAGACTGTGAGCCTTCAGTCATTAAAGAGTTGAGAAACTGGCAAGAAAAAGGCAGACTGTAAAAAAAAAAATTAAATTCTATTGACCTCTTCTAAAATATTCTGTGATCTGACCTACCTGCAATCAACAAAAATATATTGAGAAGATATCAAGATCTTAATAAATAATCTGCCTAATTACCTGGCTTCCTTTTCTCTCTTTATTGTAGTTACCTGTATCTCCTCTGCATTTGAACAAACTTATGTATTCTTCTCTAACACTTCACATATACTCCATCAATCTTGCCTCTCAAAAATCCATCATTCTTATAGTGACTAAATGTACAAATTTTAAAATGTTTTTGCATGAGGAACAACAAAGGAATGTCAATACTACAGGGTATTGAAAATAGCTGTTAATTCATATTTTAAAACTTTAACTTATGTGTGAGACTAAAGCAAAAGATGTGTATTTGGTACAAAATTTATATTTTGACTAGTGCATTTCCTAATATAAGTTATGTGGACCACTTAATTGAAAACCATAACTACATGGAACCTTGAGCAGGGCATGAGATTTTGTAGGTTTGTCCAGAGTGATTTGAACAGTGAATAAAAAAGTATTTTCAAAGTCCTCTTGGGAGAATGGTGAGAAAGGGAGAAAATTCACCTTCTCCAAGTGGATAATTCTTGATATTCTCACAAGCAGTGAGGACAACCAAAGCAATAGGCTGAGCCCTCAATCTTGGGGTTTGTCATTAACCCTGCAAAGGATAGGCTAAGCCTATTTAAAATTAGGCCTAAGAGTCACCCTCACAGAACCTCTTTTATTTCTCAGATGTGGCCCTCCTTCTGAGCCAACATGACAAGCAAACCCTCTGCCCTCCCCCACTCTACGTAGGACATGACTCTCTCTCAGGGGTATGAACCTTCCTGGCAAGGTGGGACAGAAATCTTAGAATGAGCTGGGATTCAGCATCAAGGGATTGAGAAAACCTTCTGAACCAAAAGGGGGAAGAGCAAAATGAGACAAAATAAAGTGTCAATGGAAGAGGAGCGTCAGGCAGTTCGCAAGGCAGCCGCAATGTACTGAAGATGGGGATGGTGGTCATAGCTCTGTTCATCCTCCAGAGCAACTACTAAATAACCAGAAACAGTACAGAACAGCTCCCGGAGCCACAACAGTGACCAGACACACAGCGTACCCCAGTCTGGACCAGCTGGACAGGCTACAAGTCTCCAGAACAGTGAGTTCCCCAAGCTGCGCACAGTTCCCCAAGCCATGTGCAGAGTTCCCCAAGCCACAGCGGCTGGTGCCCGGCACGCCTCCCCCACAGGCGGCTTCCTGGAGGGGGGATTACACACGCTGCAACTGCCCCAAACGCAGAAACAGGCTGCTTTCAGAGATGTCTCCCACCTGAACCTTCCCCACAGGAGGGGTGAAACACAACTCAGGTGGAATCCCTGTCTCAAGGAATTCAGACCCCAGGGCTTGGCAATTGGAAGCCATTAAAACCAGCCTACAACTTTTCCTCTGTCTCCACCACGCCCCCAGCAGGGAGAGCCTTCCAAAGTTAAAAGAGCCACAACATCTTTTGCTGGTGGGACCTGCAGACAGACAAGCGCCACATACTGGGCAAGATAAGAAAAACAGAGCCCAGAGACTTCACAGGAAAGTCTTTCAACTTGCTGGGTCTCACACTCAGGGAAAACTGACACGGGTGATTTCTTCCCCCTGTAAGGAGGCCAGCTTAATCCGGGAAAACATGGCTGGAGTCTGTAATACCTATGTAGACCCTCCTAAGGGTGGAAAGGGAAAAGGCACATTACAAGCAGGACAAGAAACAAGAAAACAAGAACTGAAAAATTACCCTCTGTTAAACAAAATTTAAGCTAGAGGCCCAGAAAAAGCTGAACTGAAAGTCAATGAACAGATAGCCAACAAACTCATCTAGCAAGAAAACCCTAGGTAAAATAAGTGAAAGCAATCTCCAGAATAAACTAATTAAGGTAATTAAATGTCCAGACGCCAGCAAAAAATAACAAATCACACCAAGAAAATTGAAGATATGGCCCAGTCAAAGGAAAAAACCAATAGTTCAAATGAGATACAGGAGCTGAGACAACTAATTCTGAATATACGAACAGAAATGGAAAACCTCTTCAAAAACCAAGTCAATCAATTGAGAGAGGACATGAAGAAGGCAAGGAATGAACAAAACAAAGAAATGGAAAGTCTGAAAAAACAAATCACAGAACATATGGGAATGAAAGATACAGTAGAAGAGATAAAGAAAACAATGGAAATCTACAATGGTAGATTTCAAGAGACAGAGGCTAGAATTAGTGAACTGGAGGATGGAACATCTGAAATCCAAAAAGAAACAGAAATTATAGGGAAAAGAATGGAACAATTTGAGCAGGGGCTCAGGGAATTGAATGATAATATGAAGTGCACAAATATACATGTGGTGGGTGTCCCAGAAGAAGAAAAGAAAGGAAAAGGAGGAGAAAAACTAATGGAAGAAATTATCACTGAAAATTTCCCAACTCTTATGAAAGACTTAAAATTACAGATCCAAGAAGTGCAGCGCACCCCAAAGAGAATAGATCCAAATAGACGTTCTCCAAGACACTTACTAGTTAGAATGTCAGAGGTCAAAGAGAAAGAGAGTATCTTAAAAGCAGCAAGAGAAAAGTAATCCATCACATACAAGGGAAACCCAATAAGATTATGTGTAGAGCTTGACTTCCGGAGAAGATGGCGGCTTAGTAAGGTACGTGCACCTTAGTTCCTCCTCCAGAACAACTACTAAATAACTAGAAACAGTACAGAACAGCTCCCAGAGCCACGACAGAGACCAGACACACAGTGTACCCCAGTCTGGAACGGCTGGACCAGCTACAAGACTCCGCTGTGGTGAGGTCCCGGAGCGGTGCATGCTTCCCCGGGCCACGGCGGCTGGCAGCCAGCCCCGCTCCCTCCCTCCTTCCCAGTCTGGCTGAGAGACTCGGATCAGCGGTTCTCCAAGCCGCGGCGGCCGGTGACCAGAGCCCCTCCCACACATGCGGCTTCCCGGGCTGGCTGGGAGCCTCGGATCAGTGGTTGCCCGAGCCGTGGCGGCCGGTGACTGGAGCCCCTCCCACACACTCAGCTTCCCAGACCAGCTGGGAGCCTCGGATTGGCGGTTCCCCAAGCTGCAGCGGCCGGTGCCCCTCCCCCATGCACGGCTTCCCGGGCCAGCTGGGATCCTCAGATTGGTGGTTCCCCAGGCCACGGCAGCCGGTGGCCAGTGCCCCTCCCCCACGCATGGCTTCCTGGGCCAGCTGGGAGCCTCAGATCGGCGGTTCCCCAGGCCACAGCAGTCAGTGGCTGGAGCCCCTCCCACACACATGGCTTCCCGGGCCAGCTTGGAGCCTCAGATCGGCGGTTCCCCAGGCTGCAGCAGCCGGCGACCAGAGCCCCTCCCACACACATGGCTTCGCGGAGGGAAAGGAAAGAGTCTCCAACAGTAGTAGAGACTGAGTCCAACCTAACACCAATAGTGGCATTAATGAACAACTTCTGACTACTAAAAATAGACCCTCAGCTCAGGCAAAACTGATCAAGGTGGAAGCCGCCTATTGGGCTAACTGAAAAAGAGGAAAGGGGGCGAAACAGAGCCTTCTGCGGCTGTTTCTGTGGAGGCTGGGTTGCCTCTGGGCTCAGCGCTGGGATTACACAGGTTGCAATTGCCCCGAATGCAGAGGTGGGCTGTTTTCAGGGCTCTCTACCACCTGAACCTTCCCCGTGGGAGGGGGGAAATGTAACTCAGGAGGAATCCCTCTCTCAAGGAATTCAGATTCCAGGACTTCACAATTTGAAGACATTAAAACCAACCTACAACCTTTACTCTACTCCACCGCACACCCAGCAGCGAGAGTCTTCCAAAGTTAAAGGAGCCACAACATCTTTTGCTGGTGGGACCCACAGACAGACAAGCACCACATACTGGGCAGGATAAGAAAAACAGAGCCCAGAGACTTCACAGGAAAGTCTTGCAACCTGCTGGGTCCCACACTCAGGGAAATCTGATTAAATGCCCAGACGCCAGCAAAAAATAACAAATCACACCAGGAAAATTGAAGATATGGCCCAGTCAAAGGAACAAACCAATAGCTCAAATGAGATACAGGAGCTGAGACAACTAATTCTGAATATACAAACAGAAATGGAAAAACTCTTCAAAAACCAAATCAATAAATTGAGGGAGGACATGAAGAAGGCATGGGATCAACAAAAAGAAGAAATGGAAAGTCTGAAAAAACAAATCACAGAACTTATGGGAATGAAAGATACAGTAGAAGAGATGAAAAATCAATGGAAACCTACAATGGTAGATTTAAAGAGACAGAGGCTAGAATTAGTGAACTGGAGGATGGAACATCTGAAATCCAAAAAGAAACAAAAACTATAGGGAAAAGAATGGAAAATTTTGAGCAGGGGCTCAGGGAATTGAATGATAATATGAAGTGCACAAATATATGTGTTGTGGGTGTCCCAGAAGGAGAAGAGAAGGGAAAAGGAGGAGAAAAACTAATGGAAGAAATTATCACTGAAAATTTCCCAACTCTTATGAAAGACCTAAAATTACAGATCCAAGAAGTGCAGCGCACCCCAAAGAGAATAGATCCAAATAGACGTTCTCCAAGACACTTACTAGTTAGAATGTCAGAGGTCAAAGAGAAAGAGAGGATCTTGAAAGCAGCAAGAGAAAAGCAATCCATCACATACAAGGGAAACCCAATAAGACTATGTGTAGATGTCTCAGCAGAAACCATGGAAGCTAGAAGACAGTGGGATGACATATTTAAATTACTAAAAGAGAAAAACTGCCAACCAAGACTCCTATATCCAGCAAAATTGTCCTTCAAAAATGAGGGAGAAGTTAAAACATTCTCAGACAAAAAGTCACTGAGAGAATTTGTGACCAAGAGACCAGCTCTGCAAGAAATACTAAAGGGAGCACTAGAGTCAGATAGGAAAAGACAGAAGAGAGAGGTATGGAGAAGAGTGTAGAAAGAAGGAAAATCAGATATGATATATATAATACAAAAGGCAAAATGGTCGAGGAAAGTATTACCCAAACAGTAATGACACTAAATGTTAATGGACTGAATTCCCCAATCAAAAGACATAGACTGGCAGAATGGATTAAAAAACAGGATCCTTCTATATGCTGTCTACAGGAAACACATCTTAGACCCAAAGATAAACATAGGTTGAAAGTGAAAGGTTGGGAAAAGATATTTCATGCAAATAACAACCAGAAAAGAGCAGGAGCAGCTATACTAATATCCAACAAATTAGACTTCAAATGTAAAACAGTTAAAAGAGACAAAGAAGGATACTATCTACTAATAAAAGGAACAATTAAACAAGAAGACATAACAATCATAAATATTTATGCACCGAACCAGAATGCCCCAAAATACGTGAGGAATACACTGCAAACACTGAAAAGGGAAACAGACTCATATACCATAATAGTTGGAGACTTCAATTCCCCACTCTCATCAATGGACAGAACATCTAGACAGAAGATCAATAAAGAAACAGAGAATTTGAATATTACAATAAATAAGCTAGACTTAACAGACATTTATAGGACATTACACCCCACAACAACAGGATACACCTTTTTCTCAAGTGCTCATGGATCATTCTCAAAGATAGACCATATACTGGGTCACAAAGCAAGTCTCAACAAATTTAAAAAGATTGAAATCATACACAACACCTTATCAGATCATAAAGGAACGAAGTTGGAAATCAATAATAGGCAGAGTGCCAGAAAATTCACAAACACGTGGAGGCTCAACAACACACTCTTAAACAACCAGTGGGTCAAGGAAAAAATTACAAGAGAAATTAGTAAATATCTCGAGGCGAATGAAAATGAAAACACAACATATCAAAACCTATGGGATGCAGCAAAAGCAGTGCTAAGAGGGAAATTTATTGCCCTAAATGCCTATATCAGAAAAGAAGAAAGGGCAAAAATTCAGGAATTAACTGTCCACTTGGAAGAACTGGAGAAAGAATAGCAAACTAACCCCAAAGCAAGCAAAAGGAAAGAAATAACAAAGATTAGAGCAGAAATAAATGAAATTGAAAACATGAAAGCAATAGAGAAAACTAATAAGACCAGAATTTGGTTCTATGAGAAAATTAACAAGATTGATGGGCCCTTAACAAGATTGACAAAAAGAAGAGAGAGGACGCAAATAAATAAGATCAGAAATGGGAGAGGAGACATAACCACTGACCTCACAGAAATAAAGGAGGTAATAACAGGATACTATGAACAACTTTACACTAAAAAATACAACAATGTAGATGAAATGGACAAGTTCCTAGAAAGGCATGAACAACCAACTTTGACTCAAGAAGAAATAGATGACCTCAACAAACCAATCACAAGTAAAGAAATTGAACCAGTCATTCAAAAGCTTCCCAAAAAGAAAAGTCCAGGACCAGACGGCTTCACATGTGAATTCTACCAAACATTCCAGAAAGAATTAGTACCAACTCTCCTCAAACTCTTCAAAAAAATTGAAGCAGAGGGAAGGATACCTAATTCATTCTATGAAGCCAACATCACCCTCATACCAAAACCAGGCAAAGATATTACAAAAAAAAACTACAGACCAATCTCTCTAATGAATATAGATGCAAAAATCCTCAACAAAATTCTAGCAAATCGAATCCAATGACACATTAAAAGAATTATACATCATGACCAAGTAGGATTCATCCCAGGTATGCAAGGATGGTTCAACACAAGAAAATCAGTTAATGTAATACACCATATCAACAAATCAAAGCAGAAAAATCACATGATCATCTCAATTGATGTAGACAAGGCATTTGACAAGATTCAACATCCTTTCCTGTTGAAAACACTTCAAAGGATAGGAATACAACGGAACTTCCTTAAAACGATAAAGGGAATATATGAAAAACCCACAGCTAATATCATCCTCAATGGGGAAAAATTGAAAACTTTCCCCCTAAGATCAGGAACAAGACAAGGATGTCCACTATCACCACTGTTATTCAACATCGTGTTGGAGGTTCTAACCAGAGCAGTTAGACAAGAAAAAGAAATACAAGGCATCAAAATGGAAAGGAAGAAGTAAAACTATCACTGTTTGCAGATGATATGATATTATACATCAAAAACCCTGAAATATCCACAGCAAAACTACTAGAGCTAATAAATGAGTACAGCAAAGTAGCAGGTTACAAGATCAACATTCAAAAATCTGTAGTGTTCCTATACACTAGCAATGAACAAGGTGAGGGGGAAATCAAGAAAAGAATTCCATTTACAATTGCAACTAAAAGAATAAAATACTTAGTAATAAATTTTACTAAAGAAACAAAAGACCTATACAAAGAAAACTACAAGAAACTGTTAAAAGAAATCACAGAAGACCTAAATAGATGGAAGGGCATACCATGTTCATGGATTGGAAGACTAAATATAGTTAAGATGTCAATTCTACCCAAATTGATTTACAGATTCAACGCAATACCAATCAAAATCCCAACAACTTATTTTTCAGAAATAGAAAAACCAATAAGCAAATTTATCTGGAAGGGCAGGGTGCCCCGAATTGCTAAAAGTATCTTTAGGAGAAAAAACGAAGCTGGAGGTCTCACGCTGCCGGACTTTAAGGCATATTATGAAGCTACAGTGGTCAAAACAGCATGGTACTGGCATAAAGATAGATATATCAACCAATGGAATCAAATAGAGTGCTCATATATAAACCCTCTCATCTATGGACATTTGATCTTTGATAAAGCAGTCAAGCCAACTTATCTGGGACAGAACAGTCTCTTCAATAAATGGTGCCTAGAGAACTGGATATCCATATGCAAAAGAATGAAAGAGGACCCATATCTCACACCCTATACAAAAGTTAACTCAAAATCGATCAAAGATCTAAACATTAGGTCTAAGACCATAAAACACTTAGAGGAAAATGTAGGGAGATATCTTATGAATCTTATAATTGGAGGTGGTTTCATGGACCTTACACCTAAAGCAAGAGCACTGAAGAAAGAAATAAATAAATGGGAGCTCCTCAAAATTAAACACTTTCGTTCATCAAAGAACTTCATCAAGAAAGTAGAAAGACAGCCTACACAATGGGAGACAATATTTGGAAACAACATATCAGATAAAGGTCTAGTATCCAGAATTTATAAAGAGATTGTTCAACTCAACAATAAAAAGACAGCCAATCCAATTACAAAATGGGAAAAAGACTTGAACAGACACCTCTCAGAAGAGGAAATACAAATGGGCCAAAAGGCACATGAAGAGCTGCTCAATATCCCTGGCCATTAGAGAAATGCAAATCAAAACCACAATGAGATATCATCTCACACCCACCAGAATGACCATTATCAACAAAACAGAAAATGACAAGTGCTGGAGAGGATGTGGAGAAAGAGGCACACTTATCCACTGTTGGTGGGAATGTCAAATGGTGCAACCATTGTGGAAGGCAGTTTGGTGGTTCCTCAAAAAGCTGAATATAGAATTGCCATATGACCTAGCAATACCATTGCTAGGTATCTACTCAGAGGACTTAAGGGCAAAGACACAAACGGACATTTGCACACCAATGTTTATAGCAGCACTATTTACAATTGCAAAGACATGGAAACAGCCAAAACGTCCATCAACAGACGAGTGGCTAAACAAACTGTGGCATATACATACGATGGAATATTATGCAGCTCTAAGACAGAATAAACTTATGAAGCATGTAACAACATGGATGGACCTAGAGAACATTATGCTAGTGAGACTAGCCAAAAACTAAAGGACAAATACTGTATGGTCTCACTGATATGAACCGACATTAGTGAATAAAGTTGGAATATGTCATTGGTAACAGAGACCATCAGGAGATAGAAATAGGGTAAGATAGTGGGTAATTGGAGCTGAAGGGATACGGACTGTGCAACAGGACTGGATACAAAAACTCAGAAATGGACAGCACAATACTACCTAACTGTAATGTAATTATGTTAAAACACTGAATGAAGCTGCATGTGAGAATGATAGAGGGAGGAGGGCTGGGGACATAAATGAAATCAGAAAGAAAGATAGGTGTTAAAGATCGAGATGGTATGATCTAGGAATGCGTAGGGTGTATAATAATAGTGAAATGTACAATGTACAGATTTTAAAAATGTTTTTGCATGAGGAAGAACAAAGGATTGTCATTATTGCAGGGTGCTGAAAATAGATGATAACTAATACTTCAAAATGTCACATTATGTGTAAGACTAAAGCAAAAAATGTTTGTTACAAAATTTAGATTTTGACTAGAGCATTTCCTAATATAACTCATGTAGATAGTTTGATTGAATGTCATAAGTACTTGGAATCTCAGGTAGCACATGAGATTTTGTTGGTTTGTCCAGAGTGATCCCCCAATGAATCCCAGAATGATTTGATCAGTGACTGGAAAAGTATTTGCAAGCCCCCTTCGGGGAATGGGGAGAGTGGGGAGAAATTCACCTTCCCCAAGTTGAATTCTTGATATTCTCACAAGCAGTGTGGACAAGCAAAGCTATAGGCTGAGCTCCCAGTCTTGGGGTTTGTTCACATGAAACTTAAGCCCATGAAAGATAGGTCAAGTCTAGTTAAAATTTAGGCCTAGGAGTCACCCCCAAGAGAGCCTCTTTTGTTGGTTCGATGTGGCCTCTCTCTCCAGCCAATATGACGAGCAGTCTCACCACCCTTCCCCTCTCTGCATGGGACATGACTCTCAGGGGTGTGAACCTTCCTGGCAATGTGGGACAAAGATCTTGGAATGAGCTGAGACTCAGCCTCAAAGGACTCAGTCAAAGGACTGAGAAAAACCCTAGAATGAGCTGAGAATTAACATCAAGAGACTGAGAGAACCTTCTCAACCAAAAGGGGGAAGAGTAAAATGAGGCAAAGTGTCAATGGCTGAGAGATTCCTAACACAGTCGAGAGGTTATCCTGGAGGTTATTCTTACGCATTACGTAGATATCACCTTGTTGTTCAAGATGTAGTGGAGAGGCTGGAGGTAATTGCCTGAAAATGTAGTGCTGTGTTCCAGTAGCCATGTTTCTTGATGATGATTGAACAATGATATAGCTTTCACAATGAGATTCTGTGAATGTGAAAACCTGATGTCTGATGCTCCTTTTAGCTACTATATCAACAGAAGAGTAGAACATATGGAATAAAAATAAATAATAGGGGGAACAAATGTTAAAATAAATTCAGTTTGAAATAGTGGTAAATGAAAGCGAGGGGTAAGGGGTATGGTACGTATAGTTTTTTTTTTTTCTCTATTGTCATTTTATTTCTTTTTCCGTTGTCTTTTTATTTCTTTTTCTAAATCAATGCAAATGTACCAAGAAATGATGAATATGCAACTATGTGATGATTTTAAGAATTACCGATTATATATGTAGAATGGAATGATTTCTAAATGTTTTGTTCGTTAATTTTTTTTAATTAATAAAAAAAGTATCAATGGCTGAGAGATTCCAAATAGAGTCAAGAGGCTATCCTGGAGATTATTCTTACGTATTATATAGATATTACCTTTTTACTTAAGGTATAATGGAGAGGCTAGAGGGAACTGCCTGAAAATGTAGAGCTGTGCTCCAGTAGCCTTGTTTCTTAAAGATGATTGTATAATGATATAGCTTTAGCAATGTGATTGTGTGATTGTGAAAACCTTGTGTCTGATGCTCCTTTTATCTACCTTATCTACATATGAGTAAAACATATGGATTAAAAATAAATAAATAATTGGGGGAACAAATGTTAAAATAAATTTAGTAGATTGAAATGCTAGTGATCAATTAAAGGAAGGGGCAGGGGATATGGTATATACAAATTTTTTTCTGTTTTCTTTTTATTTCTTTTTCTGAATTAATGCAAATATTATAAGACATGATCATGATGATGAATATACAACTATGTGATGGTATTGTGAGTTATTGATTATATATCAAGAATAGAATGATCAGGGTGGGCCACAGTGGCTCAGCAGGCTGAGTTCTCACCTGCCATGCCTGAGGCATGGGTTCAATTCCCAGTGACTGCCCATGCAAAAAAAAAAAAAAAGAATGGAATGAACATATGGTAAGAATGTTTGTGTTTGTATGTTGTTATGTTTAATAGGTAAATAAATAAATAAAATATTTTTTAAAATCCACCATTCTTGCTAATGAAAGATTTTGAGGCCTTCCAACATGGATAATACCAATTACCCCTCCTTCATCTTGTTCTATATGTCATATTCCATCTCTCCTTTTCAATGCTAATGGTCCACATAAACTCCTCACTTATCTATTCTAGGAAGGGAGAAGAGGGTGGAATACAGCAACTTAAAAAACACCAGCTCACCTTTCAAACTGAGATTCAGCCATTTTATTAACTAAATGCTCCTTGGAGTGCTGCAAGCATTTGGTTAATTTCCAGAGCTCTGAAAAAGTTTATTTTGGCCATTTTTTCTAGTGTCCGTGTTGCTTTTAGGAGGAGCAGATTCTGAAGGGCTGTATTCTGGAACCCCCACCCCAAACTTTTTACCTCCTACAATGCAATGACATGAACTTTAAATAACTTGACTGTTATAGAATTATATGCACAAAGTTATAGAATCAGTCATAGATAATTTATCCTGGAAAGATGAGATAGAGAAAGTGATACAAAGGAAGTGGCATTTCAGTTGGAACTTGATAGATGCTAGATCTGTAGGCATAGAAACTAAGAGAGCAGCCCATAAAAAGTCATGAAAAATAAAACCAAGCCCAATTCTGTAATACTGGCAGAAAATAAATTTAGAGCATTCAGAATTAAGAGACAGATCAGAGAGGCAGAGTAACTAAAAATGAGTAGGAATATGAGTGGCCACATGTATCCGAGATGTTCCAATGAGATCATTCAGATTAGTCTACTGGGATCCTGAACAGTGAGTGGGATATGGGGAGAGAGCTGTTCTAACTCCCCCTCTTTATTTTCAGCCCCAGCCACTTTTACTCTGTAAAGATTATCAAGAACTGGTAACTTTCTTAAACATTAACCAGTTCTTTCATAAGCATTTATGAAAGCACAATGCTGGGAGTTAGGGGTGGCAGTACCCCCACAAGCCCTCTCAAGGACTAGCAGGTAACCAAGTCCTTCTACCCAGTGCCATTCTCAAGCATGATTGTGAGGCCCGGCAAGTTGTTGTATAGCAGGCGGCTCCTTACCTTTCACAGAATTTCTGCTCTAGGGGACTATATCACTGGCATCATCCAACCCTCCTTACTTTCTCCCCAAGCTATTACCGTAAGCTTATTTTATGAAAGCTGACCTAGTCCTAAAAGGCAGCTGAAGTATTACCGAAATACAGATGCTGAGTTCTATCCCAAACCTCCTAAAACAGAATACTCAGAGAAGAGCATGGGAAGCTATATTCATTCCAAGAACATTTGCCTTTTAATTCACAAAATCCATATTTCACCTCTTGAGCATCAGTTTTCTCATCTGTAAAATGGAATTAATATTTATGGCATAGTATTGTCATATGGATTAAATGAGATAATAAACACATACTCAATAAACTGAAGATGTTTCACTATTATGAATCTTAACACAAAGGAATTATAACAGTGACATTTTAGACATCATGACTGCTGGGAATAAGACTGATAGTTTGGAGATTCAGACTTTCCCAGAGGTTCTTAATTCACGCTAGCTTCTTCTGGCTTCTTCTGGCTTCTGGCTTCTTCTATTCCTAATTTCCTCTCTTTATAAGTCCTCCAGTCATATGGATTAAGATCCACCCTCATTCAATTTGGTCTCATCTAAAAAGAATTACCAAAGGGTCTACTCACAGATGAGTCCAGAATTTAACTAACAATAACACCTTCAAAGTACTTATTTGCAAATGGGTTCACTCTCATAAGAATGCAGATTAAGACTTGAACATGTCTTTTCTAGGGGACATGATTCAATTCCCAACAGATAACTACCATTCCATGGTACTTACTTATCAGTATGGTATTAGAAGCACAGAGCTGACCCAGGAGAATAAACCTTTAACAAAAAGGGAAGGGAAGGGACGGAAAGGATAGATGAATGGAAAGGAAAGGATAGGTGAAAGAAAAAAGAGAGTACCCTTAGCAAGCCATTGAATAAGTAAAGGGAATAAGAACTCTAGTGTCATAGCTCTTTAACTGAAAAATAAGAAAGTTCAAAATTCACAGATGGACTCAAAACATGAATAAAATTTAATGTTAAAGATTAAGAAAAATAACAAAAATCTGTTCCAGCTAAACTGGTGGTGTTGTAGTCTTTACAACACCACAAAAGTAAGCTTTAAAAAAAATGAAGTTTTTAAAAAAAGAACCAAAATAAAAATCTGCTATGAGAATAGCATGAGATGATGCAATCCTCACAGGAGAAACTGGGTCCCATGAGCCAATTAGTGGGTTTCTAAGGAAAGGAAACATTTGGGATACAACTGGCAATCTTTCCTCATAATGTTCCAATTTAGAACCCCTAGGAACTATATGACTTAGGATGAATAAGACAAAAATTTCAGTACAAGATAGATAAGTCTTTGTCATGTAGCAAATATGCTACTTTTTCTCCAGACCAATACTGTGGATTCAGCAATGTAAGCCCTCTCTTGGCTGGTGGCTGCCAAGGGTGCCATGCCCTCCATCTTTCTGCCTTTGTTGAAATGAAAACAGAAGATTACAAATTAGACCTGCCCGGTTCTATGAGGAGATGGGTTCAAAAAAGACAGAAGTCAGAACAGTTCTTATGCATGCCTTTTAGCTCTGCATTCTGTTCTATGGCTGTAAAAACAACAGCATCTCAAGTTACATAAATGAATATAAAAGGAAATCAAATGTTACACAAAGGGGGCTAGTGAAATTTGGGGAAATGAGAGAGATGAGGATGTGGGAAAACTTCACTACTATCATGGCTATTTTTATTAGGCAGAAGTTATATCCAGTCAGAACCTGTGCTTTTCAGGAACAGAGACATTGGCAAAGTGACATCTGGTGAGGACTAAGAAAGGGGCACAGGGCAGCAGGACTGTAAAAAACTTCAGCTCTCCCCATTTTTAGCTGTGTTTGGCTCTACCACAGAGCAGATGATCCAGCACTGAGAGAAAGGATATCTGGGAGATAAATTCACCAAACTTGCCAGATTGGTGAGGTCATTCGGACTTGGTTTGCAAAACCATTGGAGTTGTCACATAAATTTATCACCACATATTTCTTCTTCCTTTTTTTTTCTATTTCCTCATGGTTTCTTTGGCTCCTGGGGTACACTGAATTCTTAGAGAAAATACCAAGAGCTCTGTCATACCAGAGATGATCTACTCATAGACTGAAGAGGATCCTTGCAGTGAGACATGATGTAAAAATTTTTGAATCTCTCCCATGCCATTGTGTCTCTAATTGGAGCAATCAAGATTATCCTCAAAGGTATGGCATTATGTGATCTTCAGAATCACACACTTTAGAATGGAAAACAGTAATAAAAATTCTTAGCTAGCATATTTCAAATATAGAAGTTTCTTGAACTGTATTCTGGACTTACATGTTCCTGAATAAATGTTGTCACTCAATCACGTCACCTTAGGTCATTAAGGCCCAAATGATGACTGCCCCTCACTACCTGAAGACATCCAGAAAATAAATTGAGACCCAGCTAAGTACAGAATTTTAGGAGATTTAGTTGTCCTTGTCATTCCCCTCTCACAGTGGAAGTCAGTGTCCCAGACTAAGTCTAATTCAGAGAATAACGTTTTCATGAAAAATTATACATGTTCAAAAATTACAATAATTTCCTAGTTCTCCCTCTACTTCCCCAGACAACTTCGGCCTTCTACACCTATAATAGGATGGGAGCAACACAGGAGCAAGGAAAGTAGGAGAAGGATCTTTAGCTGGAGGGGAGTTTATGGCTATCACCTTTGCCTTTAGCCCTCAGAGGTCACTGGTGGGAGTTCCTGACATCTGTGATCCTCCACATTCATCCATAAACCAGAAGAGTAGGAGACTTTCTAGAAACACTGATACCATAGGCAAAAAATCTCAAAAGTCTCAAAATAATATAAAATCCATTGCTCATTTTTCTACCTATAGAGAGAGTTACAATTTAGCTCAAGGTTTAAAAAAAAGGTGTTTTAATTCTACTATAAAAAGATGGAAACAAATTAAAAGCCACTTTGTAGATGTATGGGCATTCAAAATTCTCCTGCATTAACAAGATCTATGAATACTGAAGAAAAGAAGGTACAATTTGATGTTTTTTGCCTGGGTTATGAGACTGCATTAAGATCAACAATGCTATTAAAAATGTGTTGGCAATGGTGGTGGTGATGGCAGCACAACACTGTGAGCATAATTAACAGCACTGACATATATATCTGATGTTGGCTGAAAGGGAGAGTGTTGGGTTGTATACATATAAAAAAATTTTTAAATTTTTTTTAAATTCCTGGGACTGCACAACACAAATAGTAAACCCTCAGTTAGAAAACCATGGACTCTAGTTAATCATACAAAAAATTTAATAATACTGGAACACCAACATTGATCCAGAATAAAAGTGAAATAACTGAAGATTTCAGTGTGGTATTCACTACCTTTCTCCCTCTTCTCCTCCTCTGATTCAAGGAATTTGTGTTTCTGATTCCAAAGAATCAAGAAATTGAAATTAGGTGCGTTTTCATATCTTACTCTACAGACAGAAGTGGATGACATTCATAATTGCTTACGCACTTTGTAAGTACTGTCATTATCCTTCTCCAACCTGTTTACTGCATAGAATCTGTCTTCTATTTGAGAAAATCCCTAAAGAGGAATAAGGAAAAACCCAAGGATTCAGAGGGTATAGTTATGTCAAATACTCTCAAAGTTTTACAATCTTTAAAAATATTGTTAGATTATTATTTATTGGAATAACAGAATCTCGGAGTTGTATGAGAATTTAAGACTCTAGAAAGGAAACACCCAAGAGAATCACAGAATAAGGTCATCTGTGTCTTTGTCACCTTTCCTTTTCCACCTTTAGGAAAACATGAACATGTCCAGAGTCAGCACAGTGACTGAGTTCATACTCCTGAGTTTTCCCTGTTCCAGTGAGGTTCAGGTCCTTCTCTTCATGCTGTTCTCTCTGACCTACACCCTGACACTGATGGTGAATGGAGCCATCATCTGTGCAGTGAAGCTGGACCACAGGCTTCACACACCCATGTACATTCTGCTGGCCAATTTCTCATTCCTGGAGATCTGTTACATCAACACCACTGTTCCCACTATGTTAGAGAACTTCCTGTCTGAGACAAAAACCATCTCCTTCACGGCCTGCTTCCTCCAGTTCTACTTCTTCTTCTCCATGGGCATCAATGAGACTTTCTTATTGCCCCTCATGGCATTTGATCGGTACCTGGCCATCTGCCAGCCTCTCCGCTATCCTACCATCATGACCAGTCATCTTTGCCTGAACTTGGTAGCCCTCTGCTGGGTAACAGCCTTCCTCTGCTATCCAATCCCTATCTATTTCATAACCCAGCTCCCCTTCTGTGGTCCCAACATCATTGACCACTTTGTTTGTGACCCAGGTCCTCTTCTGGCCCTGTCCTGTGTCCCAACTCCAGGAATTGAGCTTTCCTGTTCAATTTTGAGCTCTCTTATTATCTTCATCACCTTCTTCTTCATCCTTGGATCCTACACTCTGGTTCTCAAAGCAGTGTTACGGGTCCCATCAGCAGCTGGCAGACGTAAGGCTTTCTCTACCTGTGGTTCCCACCTGGCTGTGGTTTCTCTATTCTATGGAACAATCATGGTGATGTACAGCTACCCAGCTTCTTGGAATACAGCTGGGATACAGAAGATTGTCACTCTGTTCTACTCATCAGTGACTCCACTACTAAACCCTCTGATCTACTGTCTCCGGAACAAGGACATGAAGGCTGCTTTGAGAAAAATTCACACATGCACAAAGATTAGTCAGAGTTAATGAGAGATCATGAGTGGACTAAGCATAATGCCCCATCTTAAGGTCCCTAACTGAACCATATCTGCAAAGTCCCTTTAACATTCACAGATTCTAGGGATTAGGATGTGGCCAGCTTGGGGGACATAGGGATGGGTCATTATTCAGTTTACCACTCATGGCAACAAATCTTGTTCCTCACTGACATGTGAGGATAAATGCCATTTTTTTCTCATACTTTGCATTCTTTTGAAGATATGAGAACACTTGCAGAATAGTTAGATGAACAGAATTCAGAAGGTTTAAGGAGAAGATTGGGCATTTTGACATTTCCTTTTCCATATATTAAAAGCTAATGATGGGGGGGCCACAGTGGTTCAGTAGGCAGAGTTCTTGCCTGCTATGCCCAAGACTTGGGTTCAATTCCCAGTGCCTACCCATACAATAGAAAAAAAAAGCTAATGATAATTTCCATTCCTTCTGTTTGTGGGAATGGTTAGTGAGTTAAGGGATGTGTAAACTTCAGTTGATGAGAGCAGTACAGTGGTGGCATAATTATAGAGGTGTGTCTATAACAAAATTATTCAGTAGAAGTATTCCATAACATATCAAAATAAAGCAAAAGCCCCAAACAACCTGCTGGTTATTTATTTGCTTCTATTTTCTCTAGACCTAGGGGTTCTCTGAAACCACTGCTTCTAGAGCACAGCAGTTATGAGCATCGATTCTTTCCTGCCCTCTATCCAGGGTGTCATGACTAACTTTTTAAACTTCTCATTGATACTACCTTAAAGTGGCCAGCCTGTGAGAGACTAATCTGTGCTTTTATTCACTCAGAAGCTGGCAAGAAAATAGAATCAAATAAACTTCTGTCCTTAGAGGAATTAAGATTTACTTTGTCAGAGCTAATTCTCATCCTTATTTGGTTCTCACAACAATAGTTTGGTTCTAATGTTTTCCTACCATAAGAAGGCTGCAATAACCAGGTTTGGGGATGGGAGGGGCACTTCAATAAGATGTGCTGCAGCCTTGGAAACATTCAGCTTTTATTATGTATTGAACTTGATTACTGGGGAGGGAGAGGATGATTAGGATTGCCGTAAGCTCTGTAAGAAAAAGGACAGGACTGTTTGCTCTGAAAGAGATCGGGCATGTTCTTTTATTCCTGTCTACAAATGTATGAAAGACTTCAGACAGGTATGTTGAGTAAAACCAGGGTCTCTGGAAAAATTAGAGACATGCTTGTAATGTAATCTCCATCAGATATTTTTCTGTCAGATATCTAAAGAATCATTACAGTGATGGTAGTGACCAATGTTGGCAAAAAGTGAAACTTTTAAACATTATTGGTAAGAGATTTAAATTTCTTATAAAGAAATCACAGGAAAAATAACTAAATTAGATCAATGTTGCCTGGGGTTTGTGTATTTTATTCATTCATTCAATAAACATTTATTGAACCCTGTAGGGCCCCCTGGGATTACAACAGTATACAAAACAAAATCCTTGCCTTCATTCTTCATGCATTCTTATGAGACAGACAGACAATAAGGTATACATAAGGTCTATAATTCCAGTAACCATAACTAGTGTAAAAAGAATAAAGGTTACATCTGTAATGCTTAGGGATATTTTATATATATATAATTTATTATTATGCTGTATGGCAGGATCACATTTCATTATATTTCCATTTGAGAATCCTGTTATTGTAGCACTGTTTGTTTGCTTTGCTTGTTTGCTTGTTTAGGAAGTGCATGGACCGGGAATCGAACCCAGGTCTCCTGTATAGCAGGCAAGAACTCTACCACTGAACTACCCTTGCACCCCTCCACCCCCTGCTTACAGGGTATTTAACAATTTTGCTTCCACAACTGAACTTTCATGTTCAGAACAAAGTCTTCCCTGTATATTTTAACAGAAAATGTATAAAATGTGTTACTTTGATAACTATCCTTCTGTCCTACACTGGTAATTTCTTTAACATCCGGCAAGAATAGATTATAAAAAATTAGGACTCATATGTCACCACATACACAGTAAAACAAGGCAAAATGCACAGAACATGTAGGATGATGGCTTATCTTGCCCAATTATAGACTTACTGGCATAGAGCCCCTGCCACTTCCTTCTCCCTCCTCCCTGAAAAGCACAAACAAATTATGTGCTGCTCTGAAAGTGGATTGACCATTCCATTTCCAAAATGTATTTCATATGAATTTTAACAAAATACTATCTACAAGGTGTGCTATTTTACTACCTCTACTTTTAACATACTTTGTAACCTTCTAAACATCTAAGAAGATAGCATATTTCAAATAAGGAATTAAATATGTCCACTATATACACAGTAGAACTGAATAAACTACACACATGTAATGATGGCTGTATCTGAAATGTTGCATATAATGTGTATAATGAATGAGCACATCTTAATTTGCATCTAGCGTTCTAGATGTGAAAGAAGTTGTCAGTATATGATAAAAGTATTCTTAGTAAACTAATGTATCCTGCATTTTTCATGTTAAAATTCCTAGGAATGATTATCTTCTGAAATTGTAACCATTGTAGCCCCCAGGTTTGGTGGAGGAGGGACAAAAGAAAGGGTGCTAGACCGGAACGTTCATGTTTAGACGTCACCTTCAGATTAACTGTTGTTATATGTCTGCAGTTTACTCAAGACTGCTCTGCATATAGTGAGACAAGCTAAGTCCTTATTTGAAACATCTGGTTTGTCTAGATGTTTAGAAGTACCCGATGCATGTTAAAAGTACAAGTAGTAAACTATTACTTTGGAGATATCATTTTGCTCAAATTCATAGGACATAGTTTCTTTTGGAAATGGGACTGTTAAACCATCTCTGAGCAGCACACTACTGTTTATATACTCATTCAGTGGTTTCGAGGCGGTGAGAGAGAAGCAATGGCAGAAGGTAACTTGCTGGTGTGTTCAGACAAAACTATAATAGGTTCATAGAGGTGAGAAGGGGAAGGGTTCTAGACCAGAAGATTCCTGTTTACAAGACACTTTTAGATCATAACCTTTGTTAATATGTGTATGGTTTATTCACTGCTACTGTGTGTATCGTGGACAAATTTAATCCTTATTTGAAACGCCTGGTCTTTATAGATGCTTAGATGTACACAACATACATTAAAAGTAGAGAGGATAAAATAATACTTTCAATATTTTACTGTTAATACATGAGAATGGACTTGTTAAACTAGAGGTCTTGGAACGATATGCTAAGGCAGGTCGGGGGCAAGGAAGGAATGTAGAGGGAAGGGCTCTTTGCTTGTGAGCTGTTGGACAAATTCAGATCGTCTGACCACTGTTCTATATAGGCATTCCAGTTATCGCTGTGTATTAAAGTATTTCTTAATGTTCAAAATATATTAAAAATAAAGATAGAACAGTGGTCCCTATAGAAATGTTCTTGTGTTGGTTTATAGGAAGGACAGTCTTCTGGGAATGACCTTTGTAATCCACCTCTTGGCACTAGATGTATTTCTTTAGTTATTGAAGTGGTGAAAGAAGAAGAGGAAGGACAAGAGAAGGGCTTTTTGCTAGTATCTCTTATTTAGAAAACCGCCTTAGTGCATAACCATATTTTCATGTATATTTTTTGTTAAATACCTTTGTTTACTGTAGCTGAGATTCTTTATTTCAAATTAGATATCTTGAGGTGACAATGTATTATAAAAAATAGAGCTAGAGAATTAACAAATTTATAAACATCTTTTTGTTAATAGAACAGAAACATCTTTGACATGGAAAGCTGAAACCACCTCTGAGCAGCATGCATCAGTGCTTGTTCATTAGTGGCTGCAGGGGGTGGGGCAGCAGAAAGTGCAGGGGGAGGGATGAAAGCAGACTTAGTCATATTTTCTTTTTCTATGCTGA
The DNA here is from genome assembly GCF_023851605.1 of Tamandua tetradactyla. Classification (NCBI taxonomy): domain Eukaryota; kingdom Metazoa; phylum Chordata; class Mammalia; order Pilosa; family Myrmecophagidae; genus Tamandua; species Tamandua tetradactyla. The sequence continues at coordinate 36,656,676 of NC_135340.1, read as the reverse complement.
ATGGTGGGGGTCTCCTTTCATTCTTTTTTCATGTGAATATACCGTTATTGCAGTATAATTTGTTGAAATTGTGGGGGGGATGGAATGAGAGGGGGCAATGCATGGTCCTGGAATGAACCGAGGTGTCCCAAATGGCTGGTGAGAATTCTGCCCCTGAACTCCCCAGGCACTCCTATCAGTTTCATTTTGATGTAACTATTGCATGTTCATATCTCTGGACGGTACCATAGGAAAATGTGGTTAAATAAATGAATGGAAACTTATCTCGCTATTATTTAGATAAACATTTGATCATGAATTCTCTTGGGTGCATTAAAGTTTTGGTTCTCTTGCTTTATGTCTAATTTTAAATTGAGCATTAAGGGAATGCAGTATATGTAACTCTCCCAATATCTTTAGAAGCCAAGTGCCATTTTTTTCTTTTATGAATTTTTCTTCCCAAGAAAGGCAGGAATACATATTTCCCTGAACTGAGTTGGTGTCATGTATTTTGATTATCACAATATTCATGGCTTTGAAACTTTGAATTGGTAAATATTCATGAAAAAGCATGATACTGGGTGATGTCAACCACATAAAACTGTATGCTCAGTGGTGTGTATACACATAAAGGACATAGAAGGATGTGTCAAACTGTAAACTGCTTGTGATTCTGGATGACTTCTGTGTTCTTTGCTTCCTGTGCTTTTAAGTATTCTCTATGGCACAATTAAACTTTAAAGTTTTAAGAAATAAATATTATTCTAAAAAAAGAAGAAGAAAGGAGAATATGAATACAGGAAAAGTTGGGATAAGATAAGGAACAATTTAGAAAGGATGCCAAGAAGACTTTGTGAAGGTAATATTTCAAAGTGAGGGAAAGAACTGTTTGAAGATCTAGGGAAATTAAATTCCAAGTAAATGCAGGTATAATTTGGGGGTTTTCAAAGAATATGAAAAGATTAAGTTTATCATTCACAGGGAGAAGAGTCTGGAGAATACACAAGATCAGATCATGTGAAAGCTTCTAGGCTACTTTAAGGAATTCATTTTTTATCTGAACACCTGGAGGAGCCTGCTCGATACTCTGTACTAAGGGGAAGGCTCAATAAGAATGCCATCACTTTCATTAACTTAGAACTACTTGCTTACATGTATACTTATATATGCCTTTATTTATCTTACTATATTCACCCTACCTTGTCCTGTAGAGTTAATGTACCCAACAAAAACTGCCAAATCCATAGAGGAAGGGAAATAGGGATTGAAAAAGAAAAAAAAATTGGAATGAAGATGTGTGGACCTTGAGAACTTATACAGTTATTAAATTCAAGCCCTAAAATTCGTTCTAAGCTCCTTTTAAAACAAAATGAGGTGTGGGGGAAACTTTATCCTCTTTATGACTTTCACTATCTGTAGGAAGAAAACAAATGGGTTCCTCAAAGGAAGCCAAATACTTACTGGCTCACAGTTGTAAAATACTTTACTTCATGTGGATTCATGTTAGAGACACTAAGTGGTAAAATGAACAGTCATTTCAAAAAATAACTGTAATAAAATATACCAGTAATAGCTGGCTTAATAGAATTGCTTTTTGTTACACCCCCAATAAAAATCAAGGGTATAATTTAGAAGTGAAACTCAATAGAAGCAATTTTTCCCATATCTAAAAACTATCATCCAAATATCATCTGTCTGATGATCTGGCTTAACCCAAAAGCATGACCTAAAATACCCTAAAAATAAATTTAGACCTAATTACATTCTCCTCCAATTTGAAGATTAAAAACCCTTGACTTTGTATACCAAAGTTCTTTTCTGTCGTGTAGAATTGGACGTTGGAGCAGTATTCACTGGAATGGACGGAACCGTTGACTTCTTAATATTTATATGACAAGCAGTAAATAGGCCATCCATGGTGGAAGGGTGAAACACAGCACTGTCTAACACAGAGTCATGAAAAAAGTGCTTGAGAAGACTCACTCTCTTACTTTCCACTATGGTGCCTCCCATGATTAGAAACAGAAAATTTTAAAAATCTGTCTCAGGAAATTAAAAATAAGCATTTATATAAAACAGAGCACCTGTGCTTTTTGTTTTTTGTTTTCTTTGTTTTGTTTTGTTTCGTTTTTGCGTTTCTGCGGATCACTGAGGCTGTATGTGACTTAGCTCAGAATAAAATTGGCAGAGTCAATATGACTATCATCAGAAAAATCAAAACTATTTTGATGGATGCTTTCTGAGGATGCTGACAAATCAGAGAACTGATTAAAACTGAAATATTAAAACTGCAAAATCCAAAAATTGAACTGAAGAATACAATGAAGTTCTGCATTACACAAAAAAGATTTGGAGAAATCAGGACTGGGAGATAACAGAACCGAGTCCATCACCAGGTTTACCCAATTCCAGTACAGCAGCCGCCTTGCCTTTCACCCAACACACCAAGCATGCTCTGGGTTCTAGCATTAGCTGTTCCTTCTGCCTGAACACTCCTTCCATACCTTATGGTTTGTCCTTCACTTTTTTAAGTCTGTGCTCAAATATTAACATCTCTGTTAGGCTTTTTTTAAAACCTTAGTTATAATTACAAGTTCTGCCCTCATGTTCAATGCGCTATTTCATTCCCATACTTCATTTTCCTCAAATAAAAATAAAATATGATTTTGCTTTGATTATTTTTACTTTCTGTTGCCCAACCCACTAAATTGCACTGCTAAGCTAGAAATTTTTATTTTGTTTACTATTATATCCTCGGTGTCTGTTAAGCACTCTATAAATGGTTGTTAAATAATCCTCCATCACCGTAGCACTTAACATGCCATTCTTCTCTTAGCTATCTTTAAAATGCCACTACAATGTCTCTACTCAAAAAATTTGAGAATTAATATTGGGGGACAAAGAGTAGTTTCTCTTCAACATGGAAATGAAGAATCCAATGGTAGATCTTCTTGTAGTTATTAATTCAAGTTCAGTTATGATATAATTATTCCCCAGAAACCTTCTGCAATTCCAACTAGTAGCACAAGAGAAGATAAGAATTTGGTTCTGCAAGTGCACTATTCCTCAAGGAACGGCAAGGCTTGGGATTTCATTGTAACTAGAATTCAAAAAAGGATCTCATTTGTTGAATAAAAACTTTTTAAACGATCAGGGGAGAGGATTCCAAATCTCAAATGGCAACAATGGAAGGAAATAAATACACACAATACTTTCATCTGGGCTTTTATCCATGATCATAAATTTGAGCTTTGAACATGGGGGGAAAATCTTTGAATATTCAGTCTGTACAACTTCTGGCAGGTTATAAACTTGATCTTCCAATTCTTCAGAAGTCCTGTACATGCTTCTCACCCTGTGGGGAATATGCTGTTTCCCCTTTCTGACCTTACTTCTTTGCACATATCCAAGTAATGAGTTAATACTGTATACCATATGGAATAAGGGTCTGGTTTTTTTACAGAATACATTAGCTGGCAAGATGTAAATGTTTGATTAGAATAAAATGCAGAGAATGTTAAAAATATTTTCTTCTCATTCTCCTAGTCTTGAGAAATATTTTTATCCAGTTTCCTTATTTCTTTACAATATTACTGAGTAATATTTACAAAGAGTCCTGAAAATTTCATGTGAAATGTATAACTGATGAATTCTCATGGATTTATTCTCAACATTATGATTGCTTTTCTCCTTCAATTGAGAAAATATAGCAAATTTCTGATTCTGCAGATAACATCTCTACAGACTCTCAATTTAACTAGCTTAATATGCTTTGATTTTATGTGAAACAACGTGTCTTTAAATGACAAAAACATTCACATCGATGTGATTTTTGTTTGTTGCATTTATAGAATCTTCTTTGGACTGTTACTTTCTACAGTATCCCCAAGAAATATTTTAACAGGAGACCCAAAAAGGGTGAGTATTGAAATGGATTTGATATTCCACTGTCAGTAAAAGCAACAAATTGATAGCTGATAATACAATCCTGAGGAACCAAAACATGTCAAATGATAAAGGACAAAAAATAAAATGAGTTTTAAATAACAATCCAGCAATTGTAAAGAAATTGAATAACCACCAAGACCTGAGTGGCTGAGTGAATTTTTTCTTTGAAAAAGAATTCAACTCATCTCACAGAGAAGGGTATTTTTGAAATATTGACTTTATAGGTTGTGTTAAAGAATCTGGGTTTTATTTTAAGTGTGTTTAAAAGACTGAAAGCAAGTGGTTGACACGATTGGATTTTTTGGACACTATCACTGTACTGTTATGTGACTAATAGCCATTAAGCATATTAAAATGGAAGGAGATAGACAATTTAGGAGGTTCTTGTAAGAGAACAGGTGAGAGTTTCATGGTGGTGTGGACAAGGATGGTAGTTAATGGGTGTGCTGTTTTGAAAAGGTTTATGTACCCAAGAAAAGTCATGTTTTAATCCTAATCCCATTTTGTAAAGGCAGTTGTTCCTTCTAATCCCTGTTAAGTACTGTATGTTAGAAACTTCGATTCCCAGTGCCTGCCAATTAAAAAAAAATCTGGTTTCTGTTATATTGCATTCAGCAGCAGCAAATTAAAACAATGGGGATGGGCAAAATTGGTCAGATCCTGAATATGAGGACTGGAGGATTTGTTGGTCATCTGGATGTGGGAGAAGTTGTATGGATATGACTAAAGTTTATGGCTTGACCAACTGATTAAATAGATATACCATGTACTGACATGGGAAAGAAGTAGGGAGCAGCAAGTTTGGGTTGAGAACAATCAAGAGTTCAGTCTTTGGCATGTTATGCTTAAATTGCCCACTAGATATCAAATGGAAATATCTAGTAAGAAGTTGGTCAGACAAATCAGGCTTGCAGATGTCGAGGATAGGGATAGAAAATGTGGCATCATCTCATATGGACAGAATTACAGTCAATTCCTAGATGACAGGCCTCCTTCCAAGAGAAAAGATCCTAGAACTGTGTCCTGAATATAAGTCAAATCAACGAGGAAAAGCTCTATCACAGGAGCTTCAGATAACACAGTGAGAGATAATGAGAAGAAATAGTAAATGCACAGATCTTCCATAAAAGTAAGAACAGTATCAGAGTGTTCTCAGATGCAGAACATGTGTGCATGTGTGATTTCCTCTAAGTGGCAAAATGTGTATTGAATACCATCACAGGTTACTTTTCCAGCACCAGATGTATTTCGGGTAAGAACTGTCTCCTGTCATTCTAAGTAGGGTAGATTTCAGTTAAAAAAAGAATCATGAAGTGGTATAACAGTGGCTCACTGGCAGAGTTCCCACCTGCCATGCCAGAGATCCAGGTCCAATTCCCTGTGCCTGCCCATGAAAAAAAAAGAATCATCATAGCTTTTAACCTGTAATTCATTTATTCATGCCAACTTCCTTTAAAAATGTTTATTCAAAGTGATACCGCACTCAGCTTACCCCTCTTCAACATGAAAAATTTTAACTTCAAAGAGGACTAAGTTAAAAATAAGGAGACATTTGGAGAACTGCGCATACATTATTAAAGACTAAAAGAAACTAACTGTGAAAATTGTGGCATTTCTTTCACTGAAATCTTTAAAAATAAGAGGGATACACAAATGTATAAATTGACCCTACTGTACACAACCCTGATTAAAAGTCATTTATCTTATTTCTGTTTCAACATTCCCAGTATTACATGGAAGGAAATCAATCTTAATCTACGCATATGATAGAGTTTAAGATTATAATAGGAAAGAAACCTTGCTTGGTAACTATATATTCTTGCAATATTTTCTTCTCCATATTTACTCCGAGATTGAACTGTACAGTTATTTAGAGCCCCATATGCCCTTCCATGGGTTTCAACCAGATGGATGTGACTAAACTAGACCATAAGCCCCTGAACAGCAAGAAACTATCTATCTTGTTTTATGTAGCGCCAAGGACACTAACTCAAGGCAGATTTAACGGATCTTAATGGTGTAATGGCCATGATAGAGATGCTGTAATAAGCACACAGCCACAAGATCCTTAATTCCTCCCTATATCACAATGGAGAAAAGAATGCAGAGAATCTCTGAGTGACCTAAACTATGTCAATCATTAGTCTAAAGAAATTTAGAGTACAAAGTAGTGAGAACACTTCTGTAACATCTTTTCTAACTTGGCGATGTCTTGTCGTTGCAGCTGTGTGTGGAGCGGGGGAGAATGAAAAATCCTGGAAGGAATAATCTCTCTGACACTGTGAGTGAATTCATTCTCCTTGGATTCCCTTGTGCCTGGGAGATTCAGATCTTTCTCTTCTGCCTCTTCTTGCTGACCTATGCCCTGACACTCATTGGAAACCTGTGCATCATCTGCGCTGTGAGGTGGGACCACCATCTCCACACTCCCATGTACATCCTGCTAGCCAATTTTTCCTTCCTGGAGATCTGGTACGTCACCTCAACCGTCCCCAACATGCTAGCCAACTTTCTCTCTGAGACCAACACCATCTCCTTTCCTGGCTGCTTCCTCCAGTTCTACTTCTTCTTCTCCATGGGCACCACTGAGTCATTTTTATTATCTGCCATGGCCTTTGACAGGTACCTTGCAATCTGCAGACCCCTGCACTACCCCACCATCATGACAGCTCAGCGTTGCATCAGAATGGGAGCCTGCTGCTGGGTGTGTGGCTTCTCCTGCTTCCTCGTCCCAGTTTACCTCATCTCCCAGCTACCTTTCTGTGGCCCTAATACTATTGATCACTTTCTATGTGACCCAGGACCCCTTTTGAAGTTGTCCTGTGTACCAGCTCCAGCCACTGATGTCATCTGTGCTGTCTTTAACTCAGTCCTCATTTTCTCCAACTTTATCTTCATCACCAGCTCCTACACACTAGTGATCAGAGCTGTACTGAGGGTCCCCTCAGCAGAAGGCCGGCGAAAGACCTTCTCTACGTGTGGCTCCCATCTGGCCGTGGTGTCCCTCTTCTATGGCTCCATCATGGTGATGTACGTCAGCCCAACATCAGGCAATCCAGCTGGGATCCAGAAAATTGTGACTTTATTTTACTCTGTGTTGACCCCGCTTTTCAACCCCTTGATCTACAGTCTCCGGAATAAGGAAATGAAGGAGGCCCTGAAAAATATATTGAAGACTTTGAGATTTGGTCAAAGACAACCTCTCAAGAACTAGAATTCACAGCACACATATAAGTAAGATGTAGTGATATTAAAATATAGAAAGTTAATGGTCTTAAATTTGAGAATTTTTTAGTCATGCATTTAGATGAATCAAGTAGCAATAGGATCTTACAAATATTTCCATAAATCCTCTGTCTAGGCTACATTGTATTAACATTCTGCAATCTGACATGAAAACAAGAATATGCCAGACATTCTCAAGCAGTTTTACAAGACGAAACTATGACTAACCCAAATATCAACTCGTCATTTTCTGTCCTTTGCAGATTTAGGTAAATTTGCTCCAACCACCAATTTCACAGTCATTAGAAGCCTAAAGTATCCCCCACTATATCTCTCCCTACACACACATACACACACACACATGCCCACTTGCACACACATACACAAACCATACAAACATGTGCATTTGCTTCTCTCTTCCCACTCTTGAATCTTCCCACGGTCATGTTTTGATCGCATTAAACTGGATGTGAGAACCGAGTTCTTTCAGCATTTTACCCACCAGCAGTCACCTCCAGCTTTGTGTGGGTACATTAGCCTGACTGCAGATTCGGGCGGGACTACCATAGTGAAAAGCCCGTCTACCTCATTGCATCTGGGCTGCCTCTTCCTTCACATAATCTTCCCACTACTCACAAGAGTGACCAGAAAAACCTTCCCTTTTCTTATCCATGAGAATGCTGTCCACATGGAGACCCTCGAGGATCTGGGATTCTTCCTCAATGTGGACTTGCAGAAATTTCCTCTCAGCAAACCCAATTCCTGACTGGAATCTTTCAAAGCAGTTCCTCCAACTGCTTACTTTTCAGGGTGTTTTAGGTTCTTGAAACTTGAAATCTTCCTTGTTTATCTTAGTACCACCCAGGAACACTCAATGTCAAAGAATAAATACAGAGACATTGTAGAGGTGAGACCTGGACATGGCATAACATGGAGGAAAAAGAGAAGCAGAAAGCAGGGAGGGAGTAAACTCAGGTAAAATGATAATAATTCATATTTTAAGTACTTTATGATTTAAAAAGTGCTTTTCTATGAACACTAGCCATGCAGAGAAGACAGAGGAAGCTTGTCAGAGGATAGACATAGGACAGAAAGGCCAGTGTCTGAAATGAGATATATTACTCTCAAGTTAATTTTCACAGTGTCTTGGAACCTGTAGTTTGCATTATAATATATTTAATATATAAATCTTACTCTGAGATGGCACAATCGTACCCACTAGTTAAATGGTGCCCTATTGCACAGAGGCAGACAAAGACCAAATTTGCTGAGTTATCTTCATTTTAGATATGCAAAGAAGACACACACTCCATGTGGGTTGCTAGCCTGACTTAAAACTTGCGTGGAGGACCAAGACTAGCCTACAAAATCACATAATCAGAAAGCAGCAAGCAGGCTGAAAGGCTTGACCTGCAGTGTCTTTGTACAAACTTTAGGAAGCACACTGTAAATACTGAATTGGTTCTCCCAAAAAGGCTTGTTCAAGTCCTTACCCCTAGTATTTGGAAATGTGACCATATTTAGAAATACGGTCTGTGCAGATATAATTAGTTAAGGATATCAACTGGAAATCATGCGGGATTAGCTTGGTGCTAAATCCAATGACTGACACCTGATAAGAAGGCAAAAAGAAAGGAGAAGAAGGAAGAAATCAAACAATGGGCAACAAAATCCATCAATTATCTCTTGAACTGAAACTCAGAATTTTGCTCTCACCCCTGTATTTATTTTTCTGCCTATTTTTCTTTACCCAAAGATTAGTAGATATTCAATATAAATGCTCATAAAAATAATTTCAAAAAGTAATCAGCATCAATAAGAAACTAGAATCGTAGCCAGGTGCAAAAGAAATATACAGAAGGTAATAAGAAGTAGAAATATGTAATGGAAGGAAGTTACTTTATATAATAGCAACAAAAAATGTAACATATCTTGAAATAAACTTCTCCAAAAGAAGTAAGGTCTATACGAAGAAAACTGTAATTTTTTACTTTGAAACATTTTTTAAATACCATGAATAAATGAACATACATACCATGCTACTGGATGCGAGAAATAAATTAGTAAATCTGCCATGTGATCCCAAATAAATTCATAAATTTAATGAAAGCTGTAAAATAATGTTGCTAACTTTAAAATACTACAATCCAAATATTCAGTAATTGGAGCTTATATGAATTATAATACATCCAGTGCATAGAAAACCACACAGCCATTCAAAAATGATGTTTTGAAATATATTTTATGACCAGAAAATGCTTACAATATGATGCTAAATTTAATTTTTTTCAAAATATAAAAAAACATGAAATTGTTTCCAAATTTTTTTATAATTAATAGATTTCAGGAAAGAAGTCCTTCAAAACCTCACAGTTGCAATCTCTGGAAAGTGGAATTAGGTGATTTTACTGTGCTTTTATGTATGTTTTGTAAATTTACCCTGAAAAGCACATTATTTTTTTCTTGTCAAAATAAAAATGCCTTCAAAATTTTAACTGAAAAAATCCCAACTTGACTGTACTAAAGAAGCCTTGTTCTTTATTTCTAATTCTGCCCCTTGAGTGAAGTGAGAAGTCATCATGTTTCAGGAACTGACAGTGAGTCAGCATAAAGGGACTCAGGTCTGGAGTCCATGTGCTGCTGGCTGAGGCAGTCACTGAGGAGCCTTCAGCAGCAAATCTGTAAAGAACCTAGGTGACAGACCCTATCCCCAAAACTAAAATGGCTTCAGAACCAAAATGCTGGAAGCATGCCTAACCCTTCAAGGAAACACTGATACCTCCTAAGTCCATACATACACGTATACAGGCATACACAGTCAAACTTATTATATTTTTCATTCCCTATAAATAGTCCTGGAAATTTTTCTTGCAGTCTAGAGTGTATATGGGACTCAGATCTGTGTCAGAGCAGCACGTGTTCTTCAGAAGACTTCAGTGTCTTCCCAATAGTGCCAGTGGTGTACTCATTACACAAGTAGACAAAGGATTATAGAAGCTCTAACTTCCTGTTTTTTGCACTCTCTTCTCAGACCTGTTCTCCTTTATAACATCTGCATTTCCCCTTGTCCCTCTCAATTCTTCATACTTCATCATTAGAAAATTAGCCTTGTGAAGGGTTTGAAATTCTAACTAAATTAACTATCCACCAATAAAATGCTAAGAATCCAGCGGTATGGATACAGATAGAATACTTTAGCCAGTATTTTTAGAAGTAGCTTCAAAGATTGTCCTGAAGTATGGATAAAGGCTTAAGATTTGATATTCAATAAGAGAAATAATAACAAACTTGTACAGTTATATTATGATTAAAAATAGGTTATGAATAGGAAAAATGGAAAGAATGCAACAAGTTATTAATAAGCAGAAGTGAGCTTTGTATTAATGAGCTATGCAGAGACTTATTGCACACATTCAATAGAGTTCATAGTCTATTGGCAGATTAAACGAAGATGATTCCTGTTTGAAGGAAGGCCACCATGCCAAAGGTTTTCTTATCTTCCACCTTTGATGAAGGACAAGTAGGCTTTAAGGATCTTCAGACAACAGACTAATAGTTATAACTGGATAGTAGGCAGTTTTTCAGAGAGTGCATGGCATAAGATTAAGAACTTAAAGTGAATTGGTGCCTAGATTATAGTAAAGAAAAGATCTAAATATAAAGAGCCAGGATTACTCAGGCCATTGTAAACTTTGTTGTAAATCCATTTTAAGCAACGGCTTCTGGTTCAAAGTTGGGTTTAGCATCAGTACTGCGCAATTTATTTAAGTAATGCCCTAAACCTTCTTAACATTTTTTCTGTAAGATATTTCATTAAGATCGTCACTTTCTAAGAAGAAAGTACAGTGACCATATCCATTCATTCTTCTGCCCCGTTTGCCATGTGCAGATGGTGATTTGGTTGATATGAATGTGCCCCCATCTAACTTATAAATACTAAATAAAAAATGTTTAAATTCCCAGTGGTGTATATATTTAGCAGTTTTCAAGTATTACAAAATACTGGTAAGGAAAGATTTTAATATACAACTATAAAATTCCAATCCCTAAACCAACAAGGAAATGTCTGAATACATCATTTGCTACCTTGAGCAAAATATAAGAAAATAAAGACACAATAGTTCTAAATTCTTTATAACCATTAAGGATGGGAAACCAGTATATCTGAGAAGTATGCTTTAATAGAATTGAACATTTAATTTTTTCCACACAGTAATTAAACCAAACATTTTTTCATTATTACTCTTGGTATAGCAAGCAGAATTCCAGGAATGCAAGAAGTCTGACTTGGAAATAGTACATAGTAAAAAGTTGAATTAACAAATACATTTTTTAGTTGTATTCTTATAAGTGTACATTGACATCTACTTATCCGATAGCAGCACTGCTGGTTTTAAGTTGCTTTTTTTTTCCTTCCAGAGGGAATGCAGAATGGCAGTATTTTCTTTGGAACAAATTAAGAGGATAAGAAATAAAGCAATAAATTCTACATATATTTTTCAAGGGCAATATATAGCTAAGTATATAATCATGGAGGAAAAAAAGATTGTCACTTTCACTTTGTCTTTAATTTTGTTCTGTGGCCATTGTTTTTTCAAACATAACTACCCAAACCATAACAAAGGAAGAAAGAACACTAAGATTTGGTTCACAGATGTGCTGTCTGCATATACCAGTGCAAGAAAAAAGTACTCTGCTACTACACTATCACCCCTCTATGTGAGCCCAAAGAGTGCAGTGGTGGAGGAAACTCTCAAAGCAGGGAGATCAACAAGCAATCCATTTTGTGTCAGTCATGTATGGTGGGAGAAATGGCCAGCTATACAAGATAAGAATACACACGGAGAACAGTTATTGAAAAAGGCTTCATGATTGGCCAGGGGCACAAAAGGAACCAGATAGGAAGATCAAAGTCAAGGAAATTTGAGGAAAAAAACATACGACAGACCTCTGAGATTGAACACAAAGTTTGCAGATCTTTGTGGCCCAAATCAATGCCCTTCAGAAACTATGCCCTGCAGTGGAGGTTGTCAACAGTCAGGTGGGAAGAATGAGTCATCCCGTAGATGTCAGACTCTGTCCTCATCCACCTCAGTGTTTCTACAAATACTCACAAAGAGAAAGGCAGGGGTAGGAGCTATCAATGAGTCACAAAATATGGCATTCTCTTACCCAGGCTGATATAGCCACTGCCTCCCCTTTTTTAATTCTACCAACAGCAGAGGCCAATACTAAACATTCAGATTGTCCCTGTTCTTTAAAAGAAACAACCAGCAACTATTGGTAAAAATGATTACATCAAAATCTTTTCAATCACCTCTTTTGCTGCTCAGATATGGCCTCTTCTGTCTAAGCCAGCTCTGCAAATAAATTCACTACCCTCCCTACTACGTGGGACATGACTCCCAGGGATCAGCCTGGCCCTGGCATCATGGAATTGAGAATACCTTCTTAACCAAAAGGGGGGAAAGAAATGAAACAAAACAAGTTTCAGTGGATAAGACATTTCAGAGTCAAGAGGTCATTTTGGAGGTTACTCTTATGCAAGATTCAGTCAGATATTGCAAATTGTGACAGCATGCCAAGCCCTACCAATAGCATTCATGAAAACCCTAAGGAATACCTGGGCTCTATCTAAGACTCTATACAAGTTTTACTTAGTAAGTTTATTTTTTCAGAAACTTAAGGTGTCAAGATTGTTCTTATGCCACATAAGACCTGAAAGTTAGAGGCACCAGTCTCTCCAAGAACATGACCAGTTTTCCTCTGCCCTATAAAGTTAACACCACTTTCCAGCAGGAAGAAGTTAAAATAGTCATTGCTCAGATATCCCTGAAGATTGAGGGAATGATTGAATGAGTGGGAGGATGTGTAACTGAGAAATTAGTATTTAACAAATGATTATGGCTATTGACTAATTATGCAAGTATTTAGTTTTAGTTTCTAGTCTATTAGAATAACCAGAAGGAAACACCTGAAATTATTGAGCTGTAATCCAATAGCCTTGATCTTTGATGATAGTATAACTATATAGCTTTTATCATGTGAACACTTGATTGTAAAAGTCTTGTGACTAAAACTCCCTTTGTCCAGGTTTTGGGTAGATGGATGGAAAAAAAATTCCGTTTATTCTAGAGGGTGCAAAGATTTGTCTTTTTCAAGATATTTTTTCCTGAATATGGGTTTTGCTTCCCCATTCACTTAGCATAGGCAATTGCATCAGTTTATCAAAATATTACCTCTGTCCAAAATATTCTGACTTAGGTATATACTACTTTGACTCACAAAAACCTAAAATATGAAATTTCATCAAAGCTGGGTGTGAGACTCTCAAAAAGAGTCTGGAAGACTGTACTAAATTCAATCCCATGGAAATTAATTATGTAAGGTACAAACATGTTGGGTAGGAGGAGGAAAGGACAGGAGCAGAGTGGTAGAAATCATATTATAAGGTATATGATCTTCCAAGACTGTAAATGATTCATCCAAGACTGGTTTTTCAATGACATTATGTGCAGTGAGCCTCTTCTCTCCCTCCTCCCAAATTACAGAAGGGAATATGAAAACCTTCAGAGTCTTACATATTATTCCCAAGAAGGCAGGGTGAAAGGGCAGGTTCCAGGTGTCCATTTTCACTAAGCATACTCTAACATAGTGAGAAAACAGTAAACTGGAAGCCAAACAGCATGGACTCCTGTCATGTCTCCGAGATTTACTGATTTGAGGCCTCAGGCAGTTAACCTCTTTGAGCCTTCTTCTCCTCGTATATGAAATGGAAACAATGATCCTTGCTATGGCTCCCATATAGAGTAATTGCGAAAGTCATAAAAGATAATGCACATCAGATGACAAGAGGAGTTAACTTGTCCTATGGGATGAGCTGGGACCTGGCATTAAGGGATTGAGAAAGCTTTCTTGACCAAAATAGGGAAAAGAGGAAGGAGACAAAATAAAGTGTCAGTGGCTGAGAGATTTCAATCAGAGTTGAGAGGTTATCCTGGAGGTTATTCTTATGCATTATATAGATATCCCTTTTTAGTTTATGAAATACTGGACTGGGTGGAGGGAAGTATTTAAAACTGTTGATCTGTGTTCCAGTAGCTTAGATTCTTGAAGATGATTGTATAATGACACAGTGATGTGAAAACCTTCTGTCTGATGCTCCTTATATCCAAGGTATGGACAGATGAGTGAAAAAATATGGATAAAAAATAAATTAATATTGGGGGGGACAAAGGGTAAAACAAATTGGGTAGTTGGAAATACTAGTGGTCAATGAGAAAGAGGGTTAAGATGGATAATATGCACACATTTTTTCTTTTATCTTTTTATTTCTTTTCCTGGAGTGATGCAAATGTTATAAAAAATTATCATGGTGATGAATACACAACTATGTGATGCTATTGTGAGCCACTGATTTTACACCATGTATGGACTGTTTCTATGTTAAGAATGTTTGTATGTTGCATGTAAAGTTTTATGAATAAAAATTTTTTAAAAAAATACCAGATGCCCATCCTGACCAAAAGGGGGAAAAGAAGTATAACAAATAAGGTATCAGTGGAAGAAAGAGTTCAAATAGAGTTGAGAGGCTACTCTGGAGGTTGCTCTTATGCAAGCTTCTGGTAGACCTTGCTACCTATCATAACCTGCCAAACACCAACCAGGGCCATTCCAGCCAATCCTAAAGAACATGGAGGGCAAGATATAAGATTCTACAAGGGTTCCATGCACTAGAGTAACTTTCCAACTATGACATTGTGAAGCACTGATTGTACTCCATGTATAGAATATGTGTATGTGAAGATTTCTCAATAAATATTTTTTAAAAAGAGTTAACTTTTCCTAAAAGTGACTCCCCTCAAGCTCCACAGCCAAAAAAGAAGCTGCCCTCCTGCAAGGATCCATGGAAATGAAAGCAGCTATTGCCCAGTGCTTAAGGGTATCAACTTCACTGTCACCTTGGCTGATGTGGAGACTCCTACTGTTAGCCCACCTTGTCATACAGCTGAAACGGCAGAGCTTAGACCTAAGATCCACAAGCACACCAGTCACAAGCACTGAGCCTGGATATAGGACAGGAGTCAAGTTTTCATCTACATTTTCGTGTTATATCCTGGCCCTGACACATCAGAGAGGAATAACTACTTCCTAAATCATGCAACTAAAAAACTTCACAGCCTAAAGGGTGGGGTGCCCCTCCTGTTTACCATATTGCTGTTTACTGCTGTGTTTACAATAAGCAAAGGAAGTCTTTGTCTGATCCTGGGTCTGTGAGTCTCTCTGTAGAAGCTGCTCAAAAAGATCTGGCATGCAGACCATCTGGCCATGTGCCCTTGTGTACATGATAACATAGATATATACTCAGAATCTGCTAAAGTCTTCACAGATGATGGGAATTAAGATTATGCATGAGTTTACTGGATTTATTTTCCAGAGAAGTGATGTTAACAAATGGAAACAGAGAATTTGAGATCTGAGCTTCTGAGTTGAGAAAGTTGAAAAACATAAGTGAAAGGGAATGATAAACCCATATTCCAAAGTTCTTCAGCATTCAGCTTTAGTCTAAGTCAAGGCCTAAAATTTGGATAAGGTTCTCTCTATTCCTTGTATTCAAAAGAATAGCCAGGGTGGTCCACGGTGGCTCAGCAGGCAGAGTTCTCGCCAGAGACCCACGTTCTATTCCTGGTGCCTGCCCATGCAAAAAACAAACAAAACAAAAGAATAACCAGATTTCTCTTGGGCTGTCTATACTGCAAAAGCAAAGCACACCAGAGAGAAAAAATACAGCATCAGAAACCTGATTTCCACAAGGCTACATGTTTTGAAGTAGTGTTTATTGGGCTCCTCTTTCCTGTCTTCCACAGGCAGTCCCATGGGAGAGTAGGGTGAGAAAGGGGCAGTGTGGGAGGGGATCACCCACTAGGCTTTGCATATTCAAAACTGGCTGGCCTTAAGACAAACTGCATTGTAGCCTTCAGGAAAATGATCCTAGCATTTAAATCATTTAAGCCTGGAATAGCATCGCTGCAAAGAAAGACTGTCATTTCATGGGCTAAAACTATCTTAAAAGGAAGCTTATGAGAGAAATGCATTTTGGGGGTGGTCTTAAGGAATTAAGGAGCCCTCTCCAAGGATACTGTCTCCCCATTCATATATTTATACACACACACACACACACACACGTCCACACAGGTAGTTAGCCTGTCACATGGTATCTTTGTTTGCTAATGCTGCCAATATGCAATATACCAGAAATGGGTTCTTACACATTTGAAATCATTTTAATTTATAAGATTAACAAGGGAATGTGACATCTAGCATAATAATTCCTGGACATTTGTAAACACCTTATATTTCTGCAGCATTTTACAACTTATACTCTGCTTTTGCCTGTGTGATTTATGTAATTGTCATGTCAGTCTTGCTATGTAGGAATTATGATTCACATTTTATAGAGAAGGTAGTGTAGTCTCTGAGGTTGAATCTTTTCCTGAGGAAATCCTGCTCAGGAAGTGGCAGAGCCCAGCTCTATAATGTCCCCAAAGCCTGAGCTGTGCCTCACCCATGGATCCCAAACCCAGGCTCGAGCCCAGAAATCCACACCTTTCAAAGACTTCCCCAAATGCTTCAAATATAAAAGTCTGTAACCCACACACTAAACATCCTACCTTTATGAATAGACATAGATAAGGATAATGGTCTAGAAATGATTGTTTAAAGTATCTAAGCTGCAACTTACTTAAAGTCACTGTTATCCTGTGGTTATTTTCATATCGGGCTTCTTAAGTGTCACTTCCTCTTCCTTATGACACTTAGAGGCTATGTAGTAAATTGTGTTTTGTTCAGTAAATCTTCCAGTGTTAAAGTTTTTACATTTGAATTACCATGTCAAAGTTTTCATTTTGGTCTGGCTTTTGCCAATCTCCTATCTATATTGTCTAGACCAGTGTTCTCCAAAAGGGGGTGCACCAAGCAAACCACAAAGGGATGAAGAATGGAAATATTCAGATTTCTCTTTTTGTTTTAATTCAAAGAGAACTTCTTTCAAAAAGTTTTACCAATATTTACTGTCCTGACTGACAGTTGTTTATAATAGGCATATATAAAGGAATTTACCCTAAAACTGAACTGTTGGTTACCCAACCAAATTTTGGAAATCACAGGTCTTGATTCCCTCTCCCATGATCAAGAAAGTGTGCCCATCTCTTAGGGAAGAACTGAGAAGCAAATTCCCTCTGTGGTATGTAATTTCTACTGCAATCTTCACAGGACAAAAGGAAATGACCTCAGAGGCCAGAAATAGCTCTCCCACCGTGTGTGAGTTCATCCTCTTGGGCTTCCCTTGCCGCTGGGAAATACAGATCTTCCTCTTTTCCATATTCTCTGTGACTTACCTCCTGACACTCCTGGGAAATATGGCCACCATGTGTGCAGTACGCTGGGACCATCGGCTCCACACCCCCATGTACATTCTGCTGGCCAACTTCTCCTTCCTGGAGATCTGCTACGTCAATTCAGATATGCCCACCATGCTGGCCAACTTTCTGTCCAAGACCAAAACCATCTCCTTCACTCGGTGCCTCCTCCAGTTGTACTTCTTCTTCACCACTGAATGCTTATTCCTTTCCATCATGGACTATGACCGGTTTCTGGCAATCTGTCGCCCCCTGCATTATCCCACCATCATAACTATTAAGTTCTGCAGCAGCCTTATCCTCTTTTGCTGGGTGTATGGCTTCCTTTGGTATCTGATCTCAGTGATTCTTATTACCCAACTTCCATGTTGTGGCCCAAATGTGATTGATGACTTTCGGTGTGATCTGGGCCCCTGATAGCCCTGGCTTCAGCCTGTGTTCCAATCCCGGGAACTGTTCTCGTCTGTGGCATCATGAGCTCCCTCCTCATCTTTGCCACCTTTTTCTATATTCTTGGCTCATATGCCCTGGTGTTGAGAGCTGTGATGCAGGTGCCATCAGCAGCTGGACGGAGGAAGGCCTTCTCCACCTGCTCTTCACACCTGGCTGTGGTGTTTCTATTCTGTGGCTCTGTTATGCTGACATATGTAAGTCCTGGATCAGGACAAGCCGAGGTCATGCAGAAGTTCACTACTTTGTTCTACTCTGTTTTGGCCCCTTTATTCAACCCCATGATCCTCAGCTTCCAGAATGAAGAGATGAAGGATGCCTTGCGTAAAGTTCTAGGAAGTTCCTAAAATTGGTCTGTGATGTTAGCATTTTCCAGATAAGTTCAGACTGTGAACCTTCTGACATTGAAGAGTTGAGACATTGGCAAAGTTGATGTGAAAAAGGCAGACTGTAAAAAAAAGTTTAAATCCCCATTGACCTCTCCTAACATATTCTGTGATTTGACCTACCTACAATCAACAAAAAAACATTGGGAAGATATCAAGATCTTAATAAATAATCTGCCTAATTGCCTGGCTTCCTTGTCTTTCTTTACTCTAGTTACCTGTATCTCCTCTGCATTTGAACAAACTTACATATTCTTCTTTAACACCTCACATATACTCCATCAATCTTGCCTCTTAAAAATCCATCATTCTTATAGTGACTAAATGTACAAATCTAAAAATGTTTTTGCATGAGAGAGAACAGAGGAATGTCAATACTACAGGGTGTTGAAAATAGATGGTAATTCATATTTTAAAACTTTAAATTATGTGTGAGACTAAAGCAAAAGATGTTTATTTGGTACAAAATTTATATTTTGACTAGTGCATTTCCTAATATGAGTTATATGGACAGCTTATTTGAACACCATAAGTACATGGAACCTTGAGTAGGGCATGAGATTTTGTAGGTTTGTCCAGAGCAATGCCCCAATAAATCCCAGAGTGATTTGAACAGTGAATTAAAAAGCATTTTCAAAGTCCTCTTGGGGGAATGGTGAAGAAGGGGGAAAATTTAACTTCCCCAAGTGGAGAATTCTTGATATTCTCACAAGCAGTGAGGACAACCAAAGCAAAAGGCTGAGCCTCCAATCTTGGGGTTAGTCCTTAATCCTGCAAAGGATAGGCTAAGCCTACTTACAATCAGGCCTAAGAGTCACCCCCAGAGAACCTCTTTTGTTGCTCAGGTGTGGCCTCTCTCTCTCAGTCAATACGACAAGCAAACTCACTGCCCTCCCCCATCTACAAGGGACATGACTCCCAGGGGTGTGGACCTTCCTGGCAACGTGGGAAGAAATCCTAGAATGAGCTGGGACTCAGCATCAAGGGATTGAAAAAACCTTCTGAACCAAAAGGGGGAAGGGAAAAATGAGACAAAATAAAGTGTCAATGGCTGAGAGATTCCAAACAGAGTCAAGAGACTATCCTGGAGATTATTCTTATGCATTATATAGATATCACGTTTTTAGTTAAGGTATCATGGAGAGGCTGGAGGGAACTGCTTGAAAATGTAGAGCTGTGCTCCAGTAGCCATGTTTCTTGAAGATGATTGTATAATGATATAGCTTTTGTAATGTGACTGTGTGATTGTGAAAACTTTGTGTCTGATGGTCCTTTTATCTACCTTACCAACAGATGTGTAAAACATATGGATTAAAAATAAATAAACAACAGGGGAACAAATGTTAAAATAAATTTAGTAGATTGAAATGCTAGTGATCAATGAAAAGAAGGGGTAAGGGGTATGGTATATATGAATTTTTTCTGTTTTCTTTTTATTTCTTTTTCTGAATTGATGCAAATATAATACGACATGATCATGATGATGAATATACAACTATGTGATGATGTGAGTTATTGATTATATATCAAGAATGGAATGATCATATGGTAAGAATATTTGTGTTTGTATGTGTCATGTTTAATAAGTAAATAAACAAATAAATATTTTTAGAAATCCATCATTCTTGCCAATGAAAGATTTTGAGGCCTTCCAACATAATGTAATACAAATTATCCCTCCTTCATCTTGTCCTGTATGTCATATTCCATCTCCTCTTTTTCAATGCTAATGGTTCCACATAAACTCCTCACCCTTTCTATCTATTCTAGAAAAGGAGAAGAGGGTGGAATATAGCAAGTTGAAACACACCAGCTCACCTTTCAAACTGAGATTCAGCCATTTTATTGACTAAATGCTCCTTGGATTGCTGTAAGCATTTGGTTAATTCCCAGAGCTCTGAAAAGTTTATTTTGGCCTTTTTTCTAGTGTCTGTGTTACTTATAGGAGGAACAGTTTTTGGAAGTCTGTGTTCTGGAACCATCACCCTAAATTTTTACCTCCTACAATGCAATGACATGAATTTTAAATGACTGTTATAGAAATATATGCACAAAGTTGTAGAATCAAAGTCATAGACAATTTATCCTGGAAAGATGAGATAGAGAAAGTGATACAAAGGAAGTGGCATTTCAGTTGGAACTTCAAAGACACTAGATCTGCAGGCATAGAAACAAAGACAGCAGCCCATAAAAAGTCATGAAAAATAAAAACAACCACAATTCTGTAACATTGGCAGGAAATAAATTTAGAGAATTCGGAATTAAGAGACAGATCAGAGAGGGAGAGTAACTAAAAATGAGTAGGAATATGAGCGGCCACATGTATCCGAGATGTTCCAATGAGATCATTCAGATTAGTCTACTGGGATCCTGAACAGTGAGTGGGATACGTGGAGAGAGCTGTTCTAACTCCCCCTCTTTATTTTCAGCCCCAGCCACTTATACTCTGTAAAGATTATCAAGAACTGGTAACTTTCTTAAACATTAACCAGTTCTTTCATAAACATTTATGAGAGCACAATGCTGGGAGTTAGGGGTGGCAGTACCCCTACAAGCCCTCTCAAGGACTAGAAGGTAACTGAGCCCTTCTACCTAGTGCCATTCTCAAGCATGATTGTGAGGCCCGGCAAGTTGTTATATAGCAGGCAGCTCCTTACCTTTCACAGAATTTCTGCTCTAGGGGGCTTTATCACTGGCGCCATCCAACCCTCCTTACTTTCTCCCCAAGCTATTACCATAAGCCTATTTTATGGAAGCTGGCCTAGTCCTAAAAGGCAGCTGAAGTATTACTGAAATACGGATATTGACTTCCATCCCACACCTCCTAAAACATAATACACAGAGAAGAGCATGGGAAACTATATTCATTCAAGAACTTTTGCCTATTAATTCAAAAAATCAATACTTCACCTCTTGAGCATCAATTTTCTCATCTGTAAAATGGAATTAATATGTATGGCATAGTATTACCATGTGGATTGAATGAGATAATAAGCACATACTCAACAAATTGAAGATGTTTTGCTATTATTAATCTTAAAACAAAGGAATTGTAACAGTGGCATTTTAGACATCATGACTGTTGGGAATAAGACTGATAGTTTGGAGATTCGGACTTTCCCAGAGATTCTTAATTCACTCTGGCTTCTTCTGGCTTCTGTCTTCTTCTATTCCATATTTCCTCTCTTTATAAGGCCTCCAGTCATACGGATTAAGGCCCACCCTCATTCCATTTGGTCTCATCTAAAAAGAATTACCAAAGAGTCTACTCACAAATGAGTCTGAACCTTAACTAACAATAACACCTTCAAAGGTCTTATTTAAAAATGGTTTCATTCCCAGAAGAATGCAGATTAAGACTTGAAAGTGTCTTTTCTAGGGGACATGATTCATTCCCAATTTATAACTAACATTCCATGGTACTTACTTATCAGTGTATTAGAAGCACAGAGCTGACCCAGGAAAAAAAACTTTAGCAAAAAAGGAAAGGGAAGGGAAGGAAAGAATAGATGAATGGAAAGAAAAGGATAAATGAGATGAAATGAGAGGACTAGATGATGAAAGGAAAGGATAGATGAAAGAAAAAAAGAGAGTAGCCCTTAGCAAGCCATTGAATAAGTAAAGATAAAAGAGAATAAGAGCTCTGGTGTCATAGCTCTTTAATGGACAAATAAGAAAGTTCAGAATTCAAAGATGGACTCAAAACATGAATAAAATTTAATGTTTAAGATTAAGAAAAATAACAAACATCTGTTCCAGAAAACTGGTGTTGTTGTAGTGTTTACAACACCACAAACTTAAGCTTTAAAAAACCAAAATTTATAAAGAAGAACCAAAATAAAAATCTGCTATAAGAATAGCATGAGATGATGCAATCCTCACAGGAGAAACTGGGTCCCATGAGCCAATTAGTGGGTTCCTAAGTTAAGGAAACATTTGGGAGACAGTTGGCAATCTTCACTCATCATGTTCCAATTTTAAAACCCCTAAGAACTATATCCCTTAGGATAAATAAGACTTAAATTTCAGAACAAGATAAATAAATCTTTGTCATGCAGCAAATACGCTAATTTTTGTCCAGACCAATACCATGTATCCAGCAACGTAAGCCCCCCTCTCTGGCTGGTGGCTTCCAAGGATGCCATGCCCTCTATCTTTCTGCCTTTATTGCAATGAAAACAGAAGATTAAACATTAGACCTGCCGGTTCTATGGGGAGATGGGTTCAAAAAAGATAGAAGTACAGAACAGTTCTTAGGCATGCCTTTTAGATCTGCATTCTGTTGTATGACTGTAAAAACAACAGTACCTCAAGTTACATAAATGAATATAAAAGGAAATCAAACATTACACAAAGGGGGCTAGGGAAATTTGGGGAAGTGAGAAAGATGAGGATGTGGAAAAAATTTCTCTACTATGTAAAAGCTTTTTATTAAGCAGCACTTATACTCAGTCAGAACCAGTGATCTTCAGGAAGAGAGACATTGGCAAAGTGACATATAGTAAGGACTGAGAAAGGGGCGCAGGGCAGCAGGACTGTAAAAAACTTCAGCTCTCCCCATTTTGGGCTGTGTTTGGTTCTGCCACAGAGCAGATGATCCGGGACTGAGAGAAAGGACATCTGGGAGATAAATTCACCAAACTTGCCAGATTGGCGAGGTCATCTGACTAGGTTTGCAAAACCATTGGAGTTGTCACATAAATTTGTCACCACATACTTCTTCTTCCTTTTTTTTACTATTTCCTCATGGTTTCTTTGGTTCCTGGGGTACACCGAATTCCTAGAGAAAATACCTAGAGCTCTGCCATACCAGAGATGATCTACTCATAGACTGAAGAGGATCCTTGCAGTGAGACGTGATGTAAAAATTTCTGAATCTCTTCTATACCATTGTGTCTCTAATTGGAGCAATCAAGATTATCCTCAAAGGTATGGCATTATGTGATCTTCAAAGTCACACACTTTAGAATGGAGAACATTAATAAAAATTCTTAGCTAGCATATTTCAAATATAGAAGTCTCTTGAACTGTATTCTGGACTTACACATTCCTGAATAAATGTTGTCACTCAATCACGTCACTTTCGGTCACTAAGGCCCAAATGATGACTGCCCCTCACTACCTGAGGACATCCAGAAAACAAATTGAGACCAAGCTAAGTACAGAATTTTAGGAGATTTAGTTGGCCTTGTCTTTCCCTTCTCACAGTGGAAGTCAGTGTCCCAGACTCAGTCTAATTCAGAGAACAACAGTTTCATGAAAAATTTTACATGTTCAAAAATTACAATAATTTCCTAGTTCTCCCTCTACTTCCCCAGACAACTTCAGCCTTCTACACCTATAATGGGATGGAAGAAGCACAGGGGCAAGGAAAGTAGGGGAAGGATCCTTAGATGGAAGGGAGTTTATGGCTATCATCTTTGTCTTTAGCCCTCAAAGGTCACTGGTGGGAGTTCCTGGCATCTGTGATTCTCTGCATTCATCCATAAACCAGAAGAGTAGGAGACTTTCTAGAAATGCTGATACCATAGGCAAAAATCTCAAAAGTCTCAAAATAATATAAAGTCCATTGCTCATTTTTCTGCCTATAGGGAGAGTTATAATTTAGTTCAAGGTTTAAAAAATGTATTTTAATTCAACTAGAAAAAGATGGAGACAAAATAAAAGCCACTATGTAGATGTATGAGCATTCAAAATTTCCCTGCATTAACAAGATCTATGAACACTGAAGAAAATAAGGAACAATTTGATGTTTTGAGCCTGGGTTATGAGCCCACATTAAGATTAACAATACTATTAAAAATGTGTTAGTAATGGTGGTGGTGATGGCAGCACAACACTGTGAGCATAATTAACAGCACTGAAATATATATCTGATGCTGGCTGAAAGGGGGAGTGTTGGGTTGTATACACGGTACTAGAATAAAATTTTCTTAACATTCCTGGGACTGCACAACACAAACAGTACACCCTGAGTTAAACCATGGACTATAGTTAATTGAACAAAAAATTTAATAACAGTAGAATGCCAACATTGATGCAGAATAAAAGTGAAATGACTCAAGATTTCATGGTGGTATTCATTACTTTCTCCCTCTTCTCCTCCTCTGATTCATAGAATTTATGCTTCTGATTCCAAAGATCCAGGTAATTGAAATTATGTGCTTTTTCAGATCTTACTCTACAGACAGAAGTGGATGACATTCATAATTGCTTACACACCTTTGTAAGTACTGTCATTAACCTTCTCCAACCTGTTTACTGCATAGAATCTGTCTTCTATTGTGAGAAAATTCCTAAAGAGGAATAAGGAAAAACCCAAGGATTCAGAGGGTATAACTGTATCAAGTGCTCTCAAAGTTTGACAGTCTTTAGCAATGTTGTTAGCTTATTACTTATTTATTAGAATAACAGATTCTCGGAGTTGTATGAGAATTTAAGACTCTCTAGAAAGGAAGCACACACAAGAATTAGAGAATAAGGTCATCTGTGTCTTTGTCACCTTTTCTTTTCCACCTTTAGGAAAACATGAACATGTCCAGAGTCGGCACGGTGACTGAGTTCATACTCCTGAGTTTTCCCTGTTCCAGTGAGGTTCAGCTCCTTCTCTTCATACTGTTCTCTCTGACCTACACCCTGACACTGATGGTGAATGGAGCCATCATCTGTGCAGTGAAGCTGGACCACAGGCTTCACACACCCATGTACATTCTGCTGGCCAATTTCTCATTCCTGGAGATTTGTTACATCAACACCACTGTTCCCACTATGTTAGAGAACTTCCTGTCTGAGACAAAAACCATCTCCTTCACGGCCTGCTTCCTCCAGTTCTACTTCTTCTTCTCCATGGGCATCAATGAGACTTTCTTGTTGCCCCTCATGGCATTTGATCGGTACCTGGCCATCTGCCAGCCTCTCCGCTATCCTACCATCATGACCAGTCATCTTTGCCTGAACTTGGTAGCCCTCTGCTGGGTAATAGCCTTCCTCTGCTATCCAGTTCCTATCTATTTCATAACCCAGCTCCCCTTCTGTGGTCCCAACATCATTGACCACTTTGTTTGTGACCCAGGTCCTCTTCTGGCCCTGTCCTGTGTCCCGGCCCCAGGAATTGAGCTTTCCTGTTCTATTTTGAGCTCTCTTATTATCTTCATCACCTTCTTCTTCATCCTTGGATCCTACACTCTGGTTCTCAGAGCAGTGTTACGGGTCCCTTCAGCAGCTGGCAGACGTAAGGCCTTCTCTACCTGTGGTTCCCACCTGGCTGTGGTGTCTCTGTTCTATGGAACAATCATGGTGATGTACAGCTGTCCAACTTCTCAGAATACAGCTGGGATACAGAAGATTGTAACCCTGTTCTACTCATCAGTGACTCCACTTCTAAACCCTCTGATCTACTGTCTCCGGAACAAGGACATGAAGGCTGCTTTGAGAAAAATTCACACGTGCACAAAGACTAGTCAGAGTTAATGAGTGCTTATGAGTGGATAAGAATAATGCCCTATCTTAAGGTGGCTAACTGAACCATATCTGCAAAGTCCCTTTGGCCATATATTGTAATATTCATAGGTTCCAGGGATTAGGATGTGGCCAGCTTGGGGGACATAGGGATGGGTCATTCTTCAACTTACCACTCATGGCAACAAAACCTTGTTCCTCACTGACATGTGAGGATAAATGCCATTTTTTTCATATGTTGCATTCTTTTGAGATATGAGGACACTTGCATAATAGTTAGATGAATAGTATTCAGAAGGCTCAAGGAGAAGACATGGGTATTTTGACATTTCCTTTTCCATATATTAAACGCTAAAGATAGGGCGGGTCACAGTGGCTCAGTAGGAAGAGTTCTTGCCTGCTATGCCCGAGACCTGAGTTCAATTCCCAGTGCCTGCCCAAACAATTAAAAAAAAAGTTAATGATATTTCCCATTCCTTCTGCTTGTGTGAATGGTTAGTGAGTTAAGGGATGTGTAAACTTCAGTTGATGAGAGCATTACAGTGGTGGCATAATTATAGAGGTGTGTCTATAACAAAATTATTCAGTAGAAGTATTCCATGACATATTAAAATAAAGCAAAAGCCCAAAACAACCTGCTTGTTATTTATTTGCTTCTATTTTCTCTAGACCTAGTGGTTCTCTGAAACCACTGCTTCTAGAGCACAGCAGTTATGAGCATCGATTCTTTCCTGCCCTCTATCCAGGGCGTCATGACTAACTTTTTAAACTACTCATTGATACTACCAAAAAGTGGCCAGCCTGGGAGAGACTGTAATCTGCGGTTTTATTCACACAAAAGCTGGCAAGAAAATAGAATCAAATAAACTTCTGTCCTCAGGGGAATTAAGATTTACTTTGTCAGAGCTAATTCTCATCTTTATTTGGTTCTCACAACAATAGCTTGGTTCTAATGTTTTCCTACCATAAGAAGACTGCAATAACCAGGTTTGGGGATGGGAGGGGCACTTCAATAAGATGTGCTGCAGCCTTGGAAACATTCAGCTTTTATTATGTATTGAACTTGATTACTGGGGAGTGAGATGATTAGGATTGCCATAAGCTCTGTAAGAAAAAGGACAGGACTGTTTGCTCTGAAAGGGATCTGGCGTGTTCTTTTATTCCTGTCTACAAATGTAGGATAGACTTCAGACAGGTACGTTGAGTAAATCCAGGGTCTCTGGCAAAATTAAAGACCTGCTTGTGAGGTAATCTCTATCAGATATTTATCTGTCAGACATCTAAAGAATCATTACAGTGATGGTAGTGACCAATGTTGGCAAAAAGTGAAACTTTCAAACATTATTGGTAAGAGATTAAAATTTTTTATAAAGAAATCACAGGAAAAATAACTAATTAGTTCATTGTTGCCTGGGGTGGTTGTATTTAATTCATTCATTCAGTAAACATTTATTGAACCCTGTGAGGCCCCCTGGGATTACAACAGTATACCAAACATATTCTTGCCTTCATTCTTCATTGCGTTCTTGTGAGACAGACAGACGATAAGGTAAACACATTGTCTATAATTCCAGTAACCATAATTAGTATAAAAAGAATAAGGGTTACATCTGCAATGTTTAGATGATATTTTTGTGTGTGTGCTGATGGCAGGACCACATTTCATTATATTTCCATTTGAGTATCCCATTATTGCAGCACTATTTGTTGATTTTGTTTTGTTTTATTTGTTTTTGTTTGTTTGCTTTGCTTGTTTGCTTGATTGGGAAGTGCATGGACCGGGAACCGAACCTGAGTCTCCCACATAGCAGGCAAGAACTCTACGCCTGAACTACCCTTGCACCCTTCCACCTCCCTTCTTACAGGGTATTTAACAATTTTGCTTCCACAAGTGAATTTTCATCGTTTTCGGAACAAAGTCTTCCCTATACATTTTAACACAAAATGTATAAAATGTTTTAGTTTACTAACTATCCTTCTGTCCTACACTGATAATTTCTTTAACATCTAGAAAGAGCTAGATGATAAAAAGTTAGGACTCATTTGTCACTATATACACAGTAAAATAAGGCAAAATGCACAGAACATATAGGATGATGGTTTTTCTTGCCCAATTGTAGACTTACTGGCATAGAGCCCTTGACACTTCCTACTCCCTCCTCCCTGAAAAGCACAAACAAATTGTGTACTGCTCTGAAAGTGAGTTGACCGAAATGTATTTCATATGAATTTTAACAAAATACAATCTACAAAATGTGCTATTTTCCTATGTCTACTTTTAACATACTTTGTGCACTTTTAAACATCTAAGAAGACTGCATGTTTCAAATAAGGACTTAAATCTATCCACTATATACACAGTAGAACTGAATAAACTACACACATGTAATGATGGCTGTATCTGAAACTTTGCATATAATGTATGTAATGGATGAACACATCCTAATTTGCATCTAGTGTTCTAGATGTGAAAGAGGTTGTCAGTATATGACAAAAGTATTCTTAGTAAACTAATATATCCTGCAATTTTTGTGTTAAAATTCCTAGGAATGAGTATCTTCTGAAATTGTAAGCATTGTAGCCCCCAGGTTTGGGGAGGAGGGATAAAAAGAAAGGGTGCTAGACCGGAATGTTCACGTTTAGATGTCACCTTCAGGTTGACTGTTGTTACATGTCTGCAGTTTACTCAGGACTGCTCTGCATATAGTGGACAAGCTAAGTCCTTATTTGAAACATCTCGTTTGTCTAGATGTTTAGAAGTACCCAATGTATGCTAAAAGTAGAAATAGTAAAATATTACTTTGGAAATATCATTTTGCTCAAATTCATAGGACATAGTTTCTTTTGGAAATGGGAGTGTTAAACCATCTCTGAGCAGCACACTACTGTTTATGTACTCATTCAGTGGTTTCTAGGAGATGAGAGAGAAGCAATTTCAAAAGGTAACATACTAGTGTGTTCAGACAAAACTATAATAGGTTCATAGAGGTGAGAAGGGGAAGGATTCTAGACCAGAAAATTCCTGTTTAGAAGACACTTTCAGATCATACCCCTTGTTAATATGTGTATGGTTTAGTCACCGCTACTGTGTGTATCATGGACAAATTTAATTCTTATTTGAAAGTCTGGTCTTTCTAGATGCTAAGATATATACAACATACCTTAAAAGTAGAGAGGGTAAAATAATACTTTCAAATTTTACTCTTATACATGGGAATGGCCTTGTTAAACTAGAAGTCTTGGACAAATATGCTAAGGCAGGTGGGGAGCAAGGAAGGAATGTAGAGGGAAGGGCTCTTTGCCTGTGAGTTGTTAGACAAATTCAGATTGTCTGACCACTGTTCTATATAGGCATTGTAGTTATTGCTGTGTATTAAGTATAAGTCTTAAAGTTCAAAATATATTGAAAATAGAGATAGAACGGTGGTCCCTATAGAAATGTCCTTGTGTTAGTATATAGGAAGGATAATCTTCTGGGAATGATCTTTGTTAATCCACCTCTTGGCACTGGATATATTCCTTTAGTTATTGAAGTGGTGAAAGAAGAAGGGGAAGTACAAAGGGAAGTGCTCTTTGCTACTATCTCCATATTTAGAAGACCACTTTAGATCATAAACTTATTTTATGTATATTTTTTGTAAAATACCTGTGTTTACTGTAGATGAGAGTCTTTATTTCAAATTAGATATCTTGAGGTGACAATGTATGATAAAAAATATAGCTAAAGAATTAACAAATTTATAAACACCATTTTGTTACTAGAACAGAAGCATCTTTGACATGGAATACTTAAACCACCTCTGAGCAGCATGCAACAGGGCTTGTTCATTAGTGGCTGCAGGGGGTGGGGCAGGAGAAAGTGCAGGGGGAGGGCTGAATGCAGATATAGTCATATTTTCTTTTTCTATGCTGAGTGGTGGGGGTCTCCTTTCATTCTTTTCCATGTGAATGCTCCATTATTGCAGCATCCTTTGTTGAATTTGGGGGGGGGGGTGGGAGGGAGGGCAATGCATGGTCCTGGAATGAACCCAGGTCTCCCGAATGGTGGGCAAGAATTTTACCACTGAACTCCCCAGGCACTCCAATTAGTTCCATTTTGACATAACCATTCTATGTTCACATGTCTGGACTGTACCATAGGAAAATGTGGTTAAATAAATGAATGGAAACCTACCTCGCTTTTTGCTTTTATTTTGATATATTTTTGACCATGAATTCTCTTGGGTGCAATATAGTTTTGGTTCTGTTGCTTTATGTCCAATTTTAAATTGAGCATTAAGGGAATTCAGTATGTGTAACTCTCCCAATATCTCTACATGCCAGTTGCCACTTTCTTCTTTTATGAAATTTTTGTGCCCAGGAGAGGCAGGAATACATTTTTCCCCTGATTGAATGGGTGTCATGTATTCTTCATTATCACAATATTCCTGGCTTTGAGACTTTGAATTGGTAAATATTCATGAAAAAGCATGATACTGGGTGATGTCAATCACATAAAACTGTATGTTCAGCGGTGTGTATATACATAAAGGACCTAGAAGGATGTGTCAAACTATAAACTGCCTGTGATTCTGGATGACTTCTGTGTTCTTTGCTTCCTGTGCTTTTCAGTTTTCTATATGAGACAATTAAACTTAAAAGTATTTTTAAAAATAAGTGTTATTCTAAAAACAAAAAAAGAAAAGAGAGAATGAATATAAGAAAAGTTGAGATAGGATAGGGAATAATTTAGATAGGATGCCAAGAAGACTTTGTGAAAGTAATATTTCAAAGTGAGAGAAAGAACCGGTTGAAGATCTAGGGAAATTAAATTCCAAGTAAATGCAGGCATAATTTGAGGATTTTCAAAGAATATGAAAAGATTAAGTTTGTCATTCAGAGGGAAAAGAGTCTGGAGAGTACACAGGATCAGATCATTTGTAAGCTTCTAGGCTACTTTAGGGAATTCGTTTTTTATCTGAACACCTGGAGGAGCCTGCTCAATACTCTGTACTAAGGGGAAGGCTCAATAAGAAAGCCATAACATTCATTAACTTAGAACTACTTATTTTTATGTTTATTTATATATGCCTTAATTTATTTTCCTATAACTACCCTGCCTTGTCCTGTAGAGGAGTTTATGTACCCAAAAAAACTGCCAAATCCAAAGAGGAAGAGATATATGGAGTGAAAAAGAAAAGAAATAGAATGAAGACTTGTGGATCTTGAGAACTTATACAGTTATTAAATTCAAGCCCTAAAATTTGTTCTAAACTTCCTTTTGAAACAAAATGAGATGTGGGGGAAACTTTATCTTTTATATGACTTTTACTATCTGTAGGAAGAAAACAAATGGGTTCCTAAGAAGAAGCTAAATTCTTACTTGCTCATAGTTGTAAAATAATTTATTTCATGTGGATTCATTTTAGAGACACTAAGAGGTAAAATAAACAGTCATTTCAAAAAATAACTGTAATAAAAAACACCAGTAATAGTTGGCTTAATAGAATTACTTCTTGTTGCACCCCCAATAAAAATCAAGGGTATAATTCAGAAGTGCAACTCAATAGAAGCAATTTTTCCCATATCTAAAAACTATCATCCAAATATCACCTGTCTGATGATCTGGCTTAACTCAAAAGCATGACCTTAAATACCCTAAAAATAAATTTAGACCTAATTATATTCTCCTCCAATTTGAAGATTAAAAACCCTTGACTTTGTATACCAAAGTTCTTTTCTGTCGTGTAGAATTGGACGTTGGAGCAGTATTCACTGGAATGGAAGGAACCGTTGACTTCTTAATATTTATATGACAAGCAGTAAATAGGCCATCCATGGTGGAAGGGTGAAACACAGCACTGTCTAACACAGAGTCATGAAAAAAGTGCTTGAGAAGACTCACTCTCTTACTTTCCACTATGGTGCCTCCCATGATTAGAAACAGAAAATTTTAAAAATCTGTCTCAGGAAATTAAAAATAAGCATTTATATAAAAAGAGCACCTGTGCTTTTTGTGTTTTGTTTTCTTTGTTTTGTTTTGTTTCATTTTTGCATTTCTGCGGATCACTGAGACTGTATGTGACTTAGCTCAGAATAAAATTTGCAGAGTCAATATGACTATCATCATAAAAATCAAAACTATTTTGATGGATGCTTTCTGAGGATGCTCACAAATCAGAGAACTGATTAAAACTGCAAAATCCAGAAATTGAACTGAACAATACAATGAAGTTCTGTATTACACACAAAAAATTTGGAGATACCAGGTCAGGGAGATAACAAAACTGGGTTCATCACCCGGTTTACCCAGTTTCAACACACCAGCCGCCTAGCCTTTCACCCAACACACCAAGCATGCTCTGGGTTCCAGCATTAGCTGTTCCTTCTGCCTGAACTTACAATCCTTCCATACTTTATGGTCTGTCACTTTTTCAAGTCTGTGCTCAAATGTTAACATCTCTGTTAGGCTTTTCTTAAAACCTTAGTTATAATTACAAGTTCTGCCCTCATGTTCAATGCGCTATTCCATTCCCATACTTCATTTTCCTCAAATAAAAATAAAATATGATTTTGCTTTGATTATTTTTACTTTCTGTTGCCCAACCCATTAAATTGCATTGCTAAGCTATAAATTTTTATTTTGTTTACTATTATATCCTCAGTGTCTGTTAAGCACTCTATAAATGGTTGTTAAATAATCCTACATCATTGTAGCACTTAAAATGCCATTCTTCTCTCAGCTATCTTTAAAATGCCACTACAATGTCTCTACTCAACAAATTTGAGAGCTAATATTGGGGGACAAAGAGTAGTTTCTCTTTAACATGGAAATGAAGAATCCAATGGTAGATCTTTTTGCAGCTATTAATCCAAGTTCAATTATGATATAATTATTCCCCAGAAACCTCCTGCAATTTCAACTAGTAGCACAAGAGAAGATAAGAATCTAGTTCTGCAAGTGCACTATTCCTCAGAGAATGGCAGGGCTTGTGATTTCATTGTAACTAGAATTCAAAAAAGGATCTCATTTGTTGAATAAAAACTTTTTAAACGATCAGGGGAGAGGATTCCAAATCTCAAATGGCAACAAAGGAAGGAAATAAATACAGGCAATACTTTCATCTGAGCTTTTATTCATGATCATAAATTTGAGCTTTGAACATGGGGTGAAAATCTTTGAATATTCAGTCTTTACAACTTCTGGCAGGTTATAAACTTGATCTTCCAGTTCTTCAGAAGTCCTACACATGCTTCTCACCCTGTGGGGAATATGCTATTTCCCCTTTCTGCCCTTTCTTCTTAGCACATATCCAAGTAATGAGTTAATAATGTATACCATATGGAATAAGGGTCTGGTTTTTTTACAGAAATACATTAGCTGGCAAGATGTAAATGTTTGATTAGAATAAAACGCAGAGAATGTTAAAAATATTTTCTTCTCATTCTCTTGAGTCTTGAGAAATATTTTTATCCAGGTTCCTTATTTCTTTACAATATTACTGAGTAATATTTACAAAGAGTCCTGAAAATTTCATGTGAAATGTATAACTGATAAATTCTCATGGATTTACTCTCAATACTATGATTGCTTTTCTCCTTCAATTGAGAAAATATAGCAAATTTCTGATTCTGCAGATAACATCTCTCCAGACTCTCAATTTTTTTCATCTTTTTTTATTAATTAAAGAAAAAAAAAAGAAATTAACCCAACATTTAGAAATCATTCCATTCTACATATGCAATCAGTAATTCTTAATATCATCACATAGATGCATGACCATCATTTTCCAGACTCTCAATTTAACTAGCTTAATATGCTTTGATTTTATGTGAAACAACGTATCTTTAAATGACAAAAACATTCACATAGATGTGATTTTTTTGTTTGTTGCATTTATAGAATCTTCTTTGGACTGTTACTTTATACCTTCAGTATCCCCAAGAAACATTTTAACAGGAGACCCAAAAAAGGGTGAGTATTGAAATAGATTTTATATTCCACTGTCAGTAAAAGCAACAAATTGATAGCTGACAATACAATCCTGAAGAACCAAAGCACATGTCAGATGATAAAGGACAAAAAATAAAATGAGTTTTAAATATCAATCTAGCAATTGTAAAGAAATTGGACAACCACTAAGACCTGAATGGCTGAGTGAACATTTTCTTTGAAAAATAATTTAACTCATCTCACAGAGAAGGGTATTTTTGAAATATTGACTTTATAGGTTGTGCTAAAGAATCTGGGTTTTATTTTAAGTGTGTTTAAATGACTGAAAGCAAGTGGTAGTCAGATTGGATATTTGAACACTATCACTGTAGCTGCTATGTGACAATAGCCATTGTGGTAGTTAGATTCAGTTGTCAACTTGGCCAGGTGAAAGCACCTAGTTCTGTTGCTGTGGACATGAGCCAATGGTAGGTGAATCTCATCTGTTGCTAATTACATCTGCAGTTGGCTAGGAGGCGTGTCTGCTGCAATGAGTGATGTTTAACTTAATTGGCTTGTGCTTAAATGAGAGAACGCAATGTAGCACAGTCTAAGCAGCTCGGCATTCCTCATCTCAGCACTAGCAGCTCAGCCCAGGCCTTTGGAGATGCAGAAAGGAGTCACCCCGGGGAAAGTTGTTGGAACCCAGGGGCCTGGAGAGAAGACCAGCAGAGACCATCTTGTGCCTTCCACATAAGAAAGAACCTCAGTGGAAAGTTAGCTGCCTTTCCTCTGAAGAACCAACAAAATAAATCCCCTTTTATTAAAAGCCAATCCGTCTCTGGTGTGTTGCATTCCGGCAGCTAGCAAACTAGAACAGCCATTAAGCATATTAAAGTGGAAGGAGATAGACAATTTAGGAGATTCTTGTAAGAGAACAGGTGAGAGTTTCATGGTGGTGTGAACAAGGATGGTAGTTAATGGGTGTGCTGTTTTGAAAAGGTTTATGTACCCAAGAAAAGTCATGTTTTAATCTTAATCCCATTTTATAAAGGCAGTCATTCCTTCTAATCTCTGTGAAACACTGTATGTTTGAAACTTCTATTCCCAGTGCCTGCCCATGATAAAAACAACAAAACACCCGGTTTCTCTGTTATATTGCATTCTGGCAGCAGCAAATTAAATCAGTGGGGATGGTCAAAATTGGTAGATCCTGAATATGAGGACTGGAGGATGTGTTGGTCATCTGGATGAGGGAGAAGTTGTATGGATATGACTAAAGTTTATGGCTTAATCAACTGATTAAATAGATATACCATGTACTGACATGGGGAAGAAGTAGGGAGCAGCAAGTTTGGGTTGAGTACAATCAAGAGTTCAGTCTTTGGCATGTTATGTTTAAGTTGTCAACTAGATATCAAATGGAAATATCTAGTAAGAAGTTGGGCAGACAAAGCAAGCTTGCAGATTTCGAGGATAGGGATAGAAAATTTGGCTTCATCTCATATGGACAGAATTACAGTCAATTCCTAGATAACAGGCCTCTTTCAGAGAGAAAAGATCCTAGAACAGTGTCCTGAAGAACTATAAGTCAAATCAACCAGGAAAAGCTCTAGCACAGGAGCTTCAGATAACACAGTGAGAGATAATGAGAAGGAACAGTAAATGCACAGATCTTCCATTAAAGTTATAACAATATCAGAGTGCTCTCAATGATACAGAACATGTGTGCATGCATGGTTTCCTCTAAGTGGCAAAATGTGTATTGAATACTGTCACAGGTTACTTTTCCAGCATCAGATGTATTTCAGGTAAGAACTGAATCCTGCCACTCAAAGTAGGGTATATTTCAGTTAAAAAAAAGAATCATGAAGTGATATAACAGTATAACTCTGGCTCAGTGGCAGAGTTCTTGCCTGACATGCCAGAGATCCAGGTCCAAAACCTTGTGCCTGCCCATGAAAAGAAAAAAAAAGAATCATCGTAGCTTTTAACCTGTAACTCATTTATTCACACCAACTTCCTTTAAAAATGTTTATTCAAAGTGGTACTGCATTAAGCTTACCCCTCTTCAACATGAAAAATTTTAACTTTAAAGAGGACTAAGTTAAAAATAAGGAGATATTTGGAGAACTGTGCATACATTATTAAATACTAAAAGAAACTATGAAAATTATGGAATTTCTTTCACTGAAATCTTTAAAAATAAGAGGGACACACAAATGTCTAAATTGAGCCTACTGTACACAGCCCTGATTAAAAGTCATTTAGATCATCTCTTTTCCAACATTCCCAGTGTTACATGCAAGGAAGTCAATCTTAATCTATGATAAGCATATGATAGCATATGATAGAATTTAACATTATAATAGCAAACAAACCTTGCTTGGTGCCTATACATTCTTGCAATATTTTCTTCTCCATATTTACTCAGAGATTGAACTGTACAGTTAGTTAAAGCCCCATATGCCCTTCCATGGGTTTTAACCAGATGGATGTGACTAAACTAGATCATAAGCCCCTGAACAGCAAGAAAGTATCTACCTTGTTTTACATAGTACCAGGGACACTAACTAAAGACAGATTTAATGGATCTTAATGGTGAAAGTGGCCATGATAGTGAGGCTGTAGTAAGCACACAGCCACAAGATCCTTAACTCCTCCCAATATAACAAAGGAGAAATAAATGTAGAAAATCTCTGAGTGACCTAAACTATGTCAATCATTAAGTCTAAGGAAATTTAGAGTACAAAGTAGTGAGAACACTTCTGTAACATCTTTTGTAACTTGGCAATGTCTTGTCATTGCAGCTTTGGGGAGAAAAAATAATGAAGAATCCAGAGGGAATAATCTCTCTGACACTGTGAGTGAATTCATTCTCCTTGGATTCCCTTGTGCCTGGGAGATCTAGATCTATCTCTTCTGTCTCTTCTCCCTGACCTATGCCCTGACACTCATTGGAAACCTGTGCATCATCTGTGCTATGAGGTGGGACCACCACCTCCACACCCCCATGTCCATCCTGCTAGCCAAATTTTCCTTTCTGGAGATCTGGTACGTCACCTCAACTGTTTCCAACATGTTAGTCAACTTCCTCTCTGAGACCAACACCATCTCCTTTCCTGGCTGCTTCCTCCAGTTCTACTTCTTCTTCTCCATGGACACCACTGAGTCATTTTTATTGTCTGTCATGGCCTTTGATAGGTACCTTGAGATCTGCAGACACTGCACTACTCCACCATCATGACAGCTCAGCGCTGCATCAGAATGGGAGCCTGCTTCCTCATCCCAGCTTACTTCATCTCCCAGCTACCTCTTTGTGGCACCAATACTATCGATCACTTTCTACATGACCCAGGACCTCTTTTGAAGTTGTCCTGTGTACCAGCTCCAGCCACTGAGGTCATCTGTGCTGTCTTTAATTCAGTCCTCATTTTCTCCAACTTTATCTTCATCACCAGCTCCTACACACTGGTGATCAGAGCTGTACTGAGTGTCCCCTCAGCAGAAGACCAGCGAAAGACCTTCTCCACATGTGGCTCCCATCTGGCTGTGCTGTCCCTCTTCTATGGTTCCATCATGGTGATGTCCATCAGCCCAACATCAGGCAGTCCAGCTGGGATCCAGAAATTGTGACTTTATTTTACTCTGTGTTGACCCCGCTTTTCAACCCCTTGATCTACAGTCTCCAGAATAAGGAAATGAAGGAGGCCCTGAAAAATCTATTTAAGACTTTGAGATTTGGTCAAAGACAACCTCTCAAGAACTAGAATTCACACCACACATATAAGTAAGATGTAGTGGTATTAAAATATAGAAAGTTAATGGTCTTAAATTTGAGAATTTTTTAGGCATGCATTTAAATGAATCAAATGGCAGTAAGATCTTATGAATATTTCCATAAATCATCTGTCTAGGCTACATTGCATTAACATTCTGCATATCTGACATGGAAACAAGAATATGCCAGACATTCTTAAGCATTTTTTTAAGATGAAACTATGAGTAACCCAAATATCAACTCGTCATTTTCTGTCCTTTGCCAATTTAGGAAAATTTGCTCCAACTGCCAATTTCACAGTTATTAGAAGCCTAAAGTATCCCCCATTATACTCTCTCCCTATAAACATGTACGCACACATACTCACTTGCACATTCACACACACAAACCATACAAACGTGTGCATGTGCTTCTCTCTTCCCACTCTTGAATCCACCTGCGGTCTTGTTTTGATCACATCAAACTGGATGTGAGAACCCAGCTCCTTCAGCATTTTACCCACCAGCAGTCACCTCCAGCTTTGTGTGGATACATTAGCCTGACTGCAGATTAGGGCGGAACTACCACGGTGAAAAGCCCGTCTACCTCATTGCATCTGGTCTGCCTCTTCCTTCACATAATCTTCCCACTACTCACAAGAATGACCAGAAAACCTTCCCCTTTCTTATCCATGCGAATGCTGTCCATGTGGAGACCCTCGAGAATCTGGGATTCTTCCTCAATGTGGACTTGCAGAAATTTCCTCTCAGCAAACCCAATTCCTGACTGGAATCTTTGAAAACAGTTTCTCCAACTGCTTACTTTTCAGGGTGTTTTAGGTTCTTGAAACTTGAAATCTTCCTTCTTTATCTTAGTACCACCCAGGAACACTCAATGTCAAAGAATAAATACAGAGACATTGTAGAGGTGAGACCTGGACATGATATAACATGGAGTGAGGCAGCAAGGAAAAAGAGAAGTGGAAAGCAGGGAGGGTGTAAACTTAGATAAAATGACAATAATTCATATTTTAAGTACTTTATGATTTAAAAAGTGCTTTTCTATGAACACTAGCCATGCAGAGAAGATGGAGGAAGCATGTCAGAGGATAGACATAGGACAGTAACGCCAGTGTCTGAAATGAGATATATTACTCTCCAGGTAATTTTCACAGTGGCCTGGACTCTGAAGGTTGCACTATAATATATTTAATATATAAATCTTACTCTGAGATGGCACAATCTTACCTACAAGTTAAATGGTGCCCTATTGCACAGAGGCAGACAAAGACCAAATTTGCTGAGGTATTTTCATTTTAGATATGCAAGGGAGACACATACTCTATGTGGGTTGCTCGCATGACTTAATATTTGGGTGGAGGACCAAGACTAGCCTATAAAATCACATAATCAGAAAGCAGCAAGCAGGCTGAAAGGCTTGACCTGCAGTGTCTTTGTACAAACTTTAAGAAGCACACTGTAAATACTGAATTGGTTCTCCCAAAAAGGTATGTTCAAGTCCTTACCCCTAGTATCTGGAAATGTGACCATATTTAGAAATAATGTCTCTGCAAATATAATTAGTTAAGGATATCAACTGGAAATCATGCTGGATTAACTTGGTGCTAAATCCAATGACTGACACCTGATAAGAAGACAGAAAAGAAAGGAGAAGGAAGAGATCAAATGATGGGCAACAATATCAATCATTTATCTCTTGAACTGAAACTCAGAATTTTGCTTTCACCCCTGTATTTATTTTTCTGCCTATTTTTCTTTACCAAAAGATTAGTAGATATTCAATATAAGTGTTCATAAAAATAATTTCAAAAAGTGATCAGCATCAATAAGAAACTAGAATCATAGGCAGGTACAAAGGAAATATATAGAAGGTAAAAAGAAGGAAGAAATATATAGTGGAACGAAATTACTATTTATAACAGCAACAGAAAATGTAATATATCTTGAAATAAACTCACCCAAAAGAAGTAATGTCTATATGAAGAACACAATAATATTTTACTTTGAAACATTTCTTAAATGACATGAATAAATGAACATACACACCATGCTTCTGGATGCGAGAAATAAATTAGTAAATCTGCATGTGATCCCAAATAAATTTATAGATTTAATGAAAGCTGTAAAATAATGTTGCTAACCTTAAAATACTACAATCCAAATATTCAGTAATTGGAGCTTATATGAATTATAGTACACCCTGTGCATAGAAAACCACACAGCCATTCGAAATGATGTTTTGAAATATATTTTATAACAAGAAAATGCTTACAATATAATGCTAAATTTAATTTTTTTCAAAATATAAAAAAACATGAAATTGTTTCCAAATTTTTTTATAATTAATAGATTTCAGGAAAGAAGTCCTTCAAAACCTCACAGTTGCAATCTCTGGAAAGTGGAATTAGGTGATTTTACTGTGCTTTTATGTATGTTTTGTAAATTTACCCTGAGAAGCACATTATTTTTTTCTTGTCAAAATAAAAATGCTTTCAAAATTTTAACTAAAAATATCCCAACTTGACTGTACTAAAGAAGCCTTGTTCTTTATTTCTAATTCTGCCCCTTGAGTGAAGTGAGAAGTCATCATGTTTCAGGAACTGACAGTGAGTCAGCATAAAGGGACTCAGGTCTGGAGTCCATGTGCTGCTGGCTGAGGCAGTCACTCAGGAGCCTTCAGCAGCAAATCTGTAAAGAACCTAGGTGACAGACCCTATCCCCAAAACTAAAATGGCTTCAGAACCAAAATGCTGGAAGCATGCCTAACCCTTCAAGGAAACACTGATACCTGCCAAGTCCATACATACACATATACAGGCATACACAGTCAAACTTATTATATCTTCCATTCCCTATAAATGGTCCTGGAAAATTTTCTTGCAGTCTAGAGTGTATGTGGGACCCAGGTCTGTGTCAGAGCAGCATGTGTTCTTCAGAAGACTTCAGTGTCTTCCCAATAGTGCCAGTGGTGTACTCATCACACAAGTAGACAAAGGATTACAGAAGCTCTAACTTCCTGTTTTTTGCACTCTCTTCTCAGACCTGTTCTCCTTTATAACATCTGCATTTCCCCTTATCCCTTTCAATTCTTCAAACTTCATCATAAGAAAATCAGCTCTGTGAAGGATCTGAAATTCTAACTAAATTAACTATCCACCAAAAAAATGCTAAGAACCCAGTGGTATGGATACAGATAGAATACTTTAACCAGTATTTTTAAAAGTAGTTTCAAGGATTGTCCTGAAATATGGGTAAAGGCTCAAGAAATGATATTAAGTAAGAGAAGTAATAACAAAAATTGTGTAGTTATATTATGATTACAAATAGATTATGAATAGGAAAAATGGAAAGAATGCAGCAAGGTATTAATAAGCAGAAGTGAGGTTTGTATTAATGAGCTATGCAGAGACTTATTGCACACATTTAATAGAGTTCATAGTCTATTTGGTGGATTAAATGAAAATGATTCCTGTTTGAAGGAAGCCCCCCATGCCACAGTATTCCTTATCTTCTACCTTTGATGAAGGACAAGTAGGCTTTAAGGATCTTCAGGGAACAGACTAATAATTATAACTGGATAGTAGGCAGTTTTTCAGAGAGTGCATGGTGTAAGATTAGGAACATAAAGTAAATTGGTTGCCTAGTTTATAGTAAAGAAAAGATCTAAATATAATGAGCCAGCATTACTCAGGCCATTGAAAACTTTGCTGTAAATCCATTTTAAGCAACAGCTTCTGGTTCAAAGTTGGGTTTAGCATCAGTACTGTGCAATTTATTTAAGTAATACCATAAACATTTGTAACATTTTTTTCTGTAAAATATTTCATTAAGATCATCATTTTCTTTGTCTTTTCTTTTGTTCTGTGGTCATTTTTTTTTCAAACGTAACAATCCAAACCATAACGAAGGAAGAAAGAAAACTAAGGCCTGGTTCACAGTTGTGCTGTCTGTATATACTGGTACAAGAAAAAAGTACTCTTCTACTACACTACCACCCCTCTAAGTGAGGCCAAAGAGTATGGTAGTGGAGGAAACTCTCAAACCAGGAAGATCAACAAGCAATCCATTTGCTTGTTATATGGTGGAAGAAATGACCAACTATACAAGATAAGAATATACACAGAAAACAGTTATTGAAAAAGGTTTCATAATTGTCCAGGGGCACAAAAGAAACCAGATAGGAAGATCAAAGTCAAGGAAATTTGAGGGAAAAAAAAACATATGGACAGACCTCTGAGATTGAACACAAAGTTTGCAGATCTTTGTGGCCCAAATCAATGCCCTTCAGAAACTATGCCCTGAAGTGGAGGTCATCAGCAGTCAGGGGGGAGAATGAGTCATCCAGTAGATGTCAGACTCTGTCCTAATCCACCTCAGTGCTTCTACAAATACTCACAAAGAGAAACGCAGGGGTAGAAGCTATCAATGAGTCACAAAATATGCATTGTCTTACCAAGGCTGATATAGCCACTGCCTCCCCTTTTTTAATCCTACCAACAGCAGAGGCCAATACCAAACATTCAGATTGACCCCGTTCTTTAAAAGAAACAACCAGCACCTGGTGGCAAAAATGATTACATTAAAATCTGTTCATTCACCTCTTTTGCTGCTCAGATATGGCCTCTCTAAGCCAGCTCTGCAAATAAATTCACTACCCTCCCTACTACGTGGGACATGACTCCCAGGGATTAGCCTGGCCCTGGCATCATGGAATTGAGAATACCTTCTTATCAAAAGGGGGAAAAGAAATGAAACAAAACAAGTTTCAGTGGATAAGACATTTCAGAATCAAGAGGTCATTTTGGAGGTTACTCTTATGCAAGATTCAGTCAGTTATTGTAAATTGCCACAGCATGCCAAGCCCCACCAATAGTATTCCTGAAAACCCTAAAGATTACCCTGTGCTCTATCTAACACCCTATACAAGTTTTGCTTAGCTTATCAAAATATAAATTGCCTCAGTTTATCAAAATATCACCTCTGTCCAAAATATTCTGACCTAGGTATATACCACTCTGACTTGAGAAAAACGTAAAATAATACTAAGTTTATTTTTTCAGAAACTTAAGGTCTCAAGATTGTTCTTTTGCCACATAAGACCTGAAAGTTAGAGGCACCAGTTGCCAAGAACATGACCAGTTTTCCTCTGCCCTATAAATTTAACACCACTTTCCAGCAGGAAGAAGTTAAAATAGTCATTGCTCAGATATCCCTGAAGATTGAGGGAATGATTGAACGAGTGGGGGGATGTGTAACTGAGAAATTAGTATTTAACAAATGCTTATGACTACTGACTAATAACTAAATACAGATATTTGGTTTTAGTTTCTAGTCTATTAGAATAGCCAGAAGGAAATATCTGAAATTACTGAGCTGTAATCCAATAGCCTTGATCTTTGATAATGATGGTATAACTATATAGCTTTTATCATGTGATTGACATCCCTTTATCCATTGTTTCGGTAGATGAGTAATAAAGTAAAGACATGCATGAAAAAAATCCATTCATTCTAGAAGGTGCAAAGATTTGTCTTTTTCAAGATATTTTTTCCTGATATGGGATTTGTTTCCCCATTCACTTAGCATAGGTAATTGCCTCAGTTTATCAAAATATCACCTCTGTCCAAAATATTCTGACCTAGGTATATACCACTCTGACTTGAGAAAAACGTAAAATATGAAATTTCATCAAAGGTGGGTGTGAGACTCTCAAAAGGAGTCTGGAAGATAATATTAAATTCAATCCCATGGAAAATTAATTATGTAAGGTACAAACATACTGGGTGGGAGGAGGAAAGGACAGGAGCAGAGTGGTAAAAAATCAAACTATAATGAGTATAATCTTCAAAGACTATTAACAATTTATCCAAGACTGGTCTTTAAATGGCATTATGTGCAGTGAGCCTCTTCTCTCCCTCCTCCCATATTACAGAAGGGAACATGAAAATCTTCAGAGTCTTACATATTACTCCCAAGAAGGTAGGTTGAAAGGGCAGGTTCCAGGTGTCCTGAACTGTGCTGCTCACAGAGGGGACCTGACCCACGACACAGCCTGGGATTCTTCCAACCTGTGCTGACCTGGAAAGATGTGATCTGATGAAGATCTGATGAAGAAAACGTCCACTTCAAATGGACATTTTCATTCCAATTAGTATCAGGTGCTAGTTTCTACCCACTGGCCAAATCCAGAAACCTAATCAGCAACTAATCTACTCCAGGTACTCTTACTTTAACTCATTTTTTTTTACTAACTTCTGTTTTTTTATTAGAGAAGTTGTTTTACAAAAATATCAAGCAGAAATATAGAGTTCTGGTGTTACCACCCCCCATTACTAATACCAGCATTAAGGTAGTGCATTTTTTAGAAATGATGAAAGAATGTTGTTATAATAATTGTCCTATTAACTATAGTCCATTATTTATATAAACTAAAAGCATCTTGATCCAAAGGAAGGATTATTTTCCTGTTTGCTTGTTTTTCCTTCACACTAATATATTCTGTCTTACTTGACAGTGACTGAGCTTAGCATCCTCCTGGCACATTCAGGCTTGTGGACTTGGACCACTCCCAGGGCTTCATTGTCTGAGGCCAGCTACCTACTCATGTCACCTGGAGCAGAATCAGACAATGAGCTCACTGGAGATGTCACACAGCCTTGGTTGTCATGGCAATTGTTAGAAAGAACATAGAGAAGGGCATAAAAGAAAGGAAAAAGAAGAGAGAAAATGCAGGAAGAGTTGAAGAGTAGTGGAAAAAACATACAGTGCCTAAACTTGTAGTTGAGAAATATGTGAAGAACTTGTGGGGAAAACATTTTCAGAAACAGTGACTTGTCAACAGCTTCCTGAAGTGATGTCATTTCCTGAAGGAATCATTGCTGAGGTACATTTTGACTTCGACTAGATGTAAAGGGATTGGGGCAGATTTGAAAGTACACAGACTTTTGTAATACTGAGAAGTTTATATTAAGGAAGCTAGACAGCCACCGAGAAGGCAGAGAATCAACAGATGTGTTCTGTAAGTAAGTCATCCAGTAGAGTGTCAAAGGTTTTGAAATGTACAAATCCCCACATACTCCAGGGCCTTTTCCAAAGTACAAAAAATGGAGTGTCCATGAGTTAGCACTTAGTGGAGAGCAGAATTGGTTGATGAAACCTAGTTACTGTAGATATTTCACTCAGACATCCT
The DNA here is from genome assembly GCF_023851605.1 of Tamandua tetradactyla. Classification (NCBI taxonomy): domain Eukaryota; kingdom Metazoa; phylum Chordata; class Mammalia; order Pilosa; family Myrmecophagidae; genus Tamandua; species Tamandua tetradactyla. Next base: position 36,611,931 of record NC_135340.1, on the reverse strand, counting down.
CCCCGTATCAGTTTATGGACCATGGGCAGAATGAACCTGCTACATCCAAACCCGAGGCTTCAGTGAGTTTCAACTACATGAGGAGACTTATCCTGCCACCTTGTGACTCTGGACCAATGTGCACAAAGCTTGGAAAGCAGGTGTGATTCTGATCACAGAGAGGCGAACTGAAGAAGGAAAGTTCAGAAACACAATCTTCTCTGTTCTCCCTACAGAAATCAACTTGCTCAAGTCTGTACATCACTGTCAGCATGGGATGGCAGTGTGTTTACTTAACCAGCTAAAAAAGAACTGGATATAAATTTCTGCACCTGGGTGGTATTTCTGCCAAAGCAGACTTCCTAAGATTTTTGTCCTATCAAAGTGACTTAATCATTACACTATGAGCTCTTTAAAGGCAAAGCTTAGTTAATCTTGTGTCTCCAGAATCTAAAATTAAAATGCTTCTTCATGAAGTCATGGTGTACCAAGAGACCAACTCTAAATAAAATTTATTAAACATGATGCTTGAAGTGACAAGATTATCTCCATATGGAAATCCTAATAATGTATGTGTTAAGCCAATCTCACAGTCAACTTATTCCAATGATTAGTGTAGGGATGGGAAAATAATCATCAAGTGGTCATGGGCCAAGACTTAACATAACACCTGGCCCTTGCAATGTCTTCTCAAACCCTGTGTCCAAGAATTCCCAACAGGACCTCCAGGAATCTGTTCTTGCAGAAAGTTTTATACCTAATGTAGGACACCCAAGGTGGTGTGCCTATTTTCTGAGATGTAATCCCTTCTTCCTTCACAGCAAGCTGACATTCTTACCTCACTTAGTGAGGACAATCAAGTTTTCAGTGCTTCTAAGGAGCCATCCCTGAAATCAACAGGCATCCTTGCCAGGCTACCGTATCTTGTTTTCCAGCCAAGTACTCCCAAATACATAAGCTGTCCCTTAACCAACCTTATATTTATCCTTTTGATCATTTACCTTTAGAAGCCATTTTCATTGCACTCTCTGGGCTCCTGCCAGTACATGCTGTCTAAGTCTTGCAGCCTCTTTGGGAAACAGTCTCTTTCCTCCCTATGTCAATACTGTCTTTTGCTGGTTGTCCTCCCTTATGCCCAGCAAGTCAATTATTGGTATGGAATTAGAACAATAGTTTATGGTCTGTGATCAAAAGGGGGTGGAGCACATCCTTGGAGGTCTTGCCATGTTTTTATGTAGGAAGGCCTCTGTATTGACTTGAAGCAAGGAAAGAGTTCTAGCCTTAAATGGTAGGGAGTGGTTTACTTCTGTAGAGTCAGGTAA